>NC_073744.1:36950519-37252511 GCF_029784135.1 Toxorhynchites rutilus septentrionalis
GTCAGGTTCAGCTCCTGGATGGCGTCTATCTTGTTGTTGAGAATGTTGAGCGTGTCGACGTAATCGAGACCGTCGAAGGCGTTGGCACTGATGACCCCGAGGTCGGACTCCTGCAGCGAGAGTAGCTTCACGTTGGTGAGCCCCCGGAAGGTGAATGGGCTCACCTCGGACAAGTCCATGAAGGAAAGCTTTAGGTAGCCAACCTGTGCAGGAGAAAATCAGAGAAAGAAAAAATACAAATTAATGTGATCCACTTCAAAATTCACACTTAAGAATAGTTCGGCCAGAAACGCTAACTTTGTCTGAAATTCTGACAAATTTTAATACTAGCAGCGACTTCCCAGTAATTTTTGACTCTGTTCATGAGCTTGAGTTAGGGTAAACTGTACACTTCGTAGTTCGTCTCCATGATTAACGTTTTAATACGTTTTCCGTTCTGGCCGGGGGATTTTTCGTCAAAAGAATTTTTTTCCGACTAGCACTGTGGTCACTCGTCACACGCCGCGAAAAAAAAATCTGTTATAATAATATATTTTCGAGGGAATATAGAAAAAAATATAGAAAATAAGTTAAATCAGAGCCAGCACTACGTTTCCAAGTAATTGAATAAAACAAAATAAAAATGTTCGTTCAAACTTTCACAATTTAACTCTTTGTGGTTGTTTGTCTGCTCTCAGCTAACATACTTTTTTTTTGTTAATTACTAAACGGTTTTATTTAGCTTGGCCCGTTTGTATGCATGTTTGTAAGTTTGTAAGTTTGTTTGTTTGTTTGTAGCACTGTCCCACTTTAATGGAAATTCGACCACCTTATTGTTCATTGCTCTGAAATTTGGAACACCCCCTTTTATCTTGCTGTCATAATAAAACTGGGTATTCCATCTATATACGAGGGCAGTCCGATAAGTACTTAGCCTCCAAAAATACAGGAAGTGGGTTATATCTGTGGTATAACCGCAAGGGTGACGTAGGACTATCGTTGATTCAGTGATCATTTGTTTGAAGTTGCATCTGAATCAATTCTCAATGAAAGAATGAAGGTTCTTCTTGTAAATCTGTGAAATACATACATATACATTATATATATATATATATATATATATATATATATATATAAATCTCATGTCACGTGTCGTGACAGTATTCAAATAATTTAACCGTCGTTCGTTTTTCAAACAGAACGAATTTATTTATGCTGTTTAATGACAGATGGCGCTACGCCCGCTACATCGATCGTTCATCCACACATTTACAAGTAACCTCACTTCGCCTAAACACTGGCAGAATAAAATAATAAATAAAATTTTTATGTGGGTCTGAAGTGGAAACTGGAATGGGGATAGCTCATTCAGAATTGTCGTAAACTGTCTTTTATAAGATGGTTATATCGAGTTTTTTCTGAATGTGGCAGATCTCTATCATGATCTAAGTAGACAGTGTTAGATATTAGGTTCGATTCCAAATCTGTCAAAGATCTTCCCGGGTTGGAAATTTTCTTGACATGCATTAAAAAACTATGGGTCTGACGTTGTGATTATTATTATGATAATGTCGATACGGATAGGACCATTGTTTTTCTTTTAAAGTTTTTGCCTATTTATGATGTTCGATTAATAGAAATTCATGCCTGCAACAGAGTCAGTTCGCTCTTTTGTTTTATAATACTGATATCTTAATTTGGTCAAATATAAATATTATCTATTAGATAAATCGGCCAGTTCAAACCTTTGTAGGGGTATGAGGTGGTCATCATCATCATTTTAAACAATTTATGATTGACATATGCGCGAAGGTAGAGAGCATCTGTCCAAACAAAAAATGAATTCCTGTCTGATTCGGTCCCACATATTACTGGATGTATTCGGTTGAATGATAGATGCGAATATAACCTCATACACACATTTTTAGTTTGGTTAGTCGACAAAACTGATAGGCCCTGAGGAAAACGATGGTGTAATTTCCTTAGAAATTCCAGATATGTCCACTGATCAACTACTGACCCCTATTCTGAAATCCGATCGAGCCAGAATTACCCGAACGGATTGCAAATTTGCATTCTGTAATCCGTTCCCTTCAAATCCAATCGAGTTGTGCAAATGTGGCAACCTTGCCACACAATACGACATAGCCGACATTGAGCCCCGTGAACCAAAAATGGTCATGGATTTTCGGGTGGAATAAACATGCTTTCAAAACAAAAATTTTAAATGAAAAATTAGCTCTACACACCAAATGTGTTCTATATAAAAAAGTAATACATTCTCTACAAGTGGGAGAAAATCTTGAACGAAAATTGTTTCTGATGATGACTTTATATAATAGATAAAGTTTTGGTGAAAATACAAAGAAAATTTTATAGAAAAAAAGTTATGTTAGGGTCAGGACTGTGTCTTCTATGTATTTAAACGATATCGAGTAATCATTTTCATTCAAGGTCAACAATTTGAATTTCCGGGTCTTCCAATCTGGTAGAGAGTAAATTGCTCCACGAATACGGATGAAATATTTTGACGTTTCTTTTGGGACAAGGCAAGGTTGCCACATTTGCACAAATCGATTGATTTTGAGACGAACGGATTTACGAATTCAAAGGATGAAGTCGAGTTTCAAACTTGTATGGGATATGAGTGATTGTACGATATTGTTACCACAAATATGATTCATTCATGGATCTGAAACTTTTATCGCCTTGCATGATGTATGTAATATGTACAAGGTGTTTTCCTGAAGATTGCACCAACGGATCTCACACAGCAAAAACAAAAATCACCGTGAATTGAGTTCACTCTCTCTTTTCCATTTACAAATTGTATATAAGTTCACGGTAGGTAAACAATAGAGCCATCCATTAATGTTGTAACTTCTTTTTGGAGTCAGATATCAAGTTTTCGTGTTACTTTTTTCTTCTGTAAGAGCCTTGAACCATTAAAGGTTGCAGATGTTTCAGTTGTTTACCTAGCGTGAACAAATGAAAAAAAATAAAAATAAATAAAATAAAAAAGAGGGAAATGAATTCATTGAGAGGGAGGTTAGTTCAATACTCCGTGAGGTTCATGTTACGGTGGTTTTTTTTTCTTGCATTGCTGTATTAAAGGATATTCATTTCTCTTATATGGACGTTGAAATAAGATAATATACGCGAGCAACGAAGTACATTTCGAGATGGAGTAGTAGTCAAATCGAATGAAGAGGTAGATTTATATTAATTTATATTCATTAAATCAACCATTTACTTCAACTAAAAAAGATTTGACGAACGTTAAGAGTGAAAATAACTGCTGAACGAGTTATGTTTGGTAGCGAATGCGTTCATTGTGACTCAAAAACAAGAGAGAGGAAGACGTTTATGGAAGCGTATCTGCCCGAATCGAAAAGACAGAGAGGAATGTTAATTTTTATGTTTCACTAGCTGACCCGGCAAACTTCGTCCCACCTAAAATTTATTTTTCGTTATCACATCCAATTCTAAGCGCACGTTTATGGGTCAAATCTTTAAAATTATTTTTTACTATAAAATTTTAGTACTTCTACCAAAACCCGTCATTATAATATCAGATTATTTTCAGACACAATTTTCGTGCTAGATTTTTCATCCACTTGCAAATAACATGGATATATTGAGTTGGGGAAAACGAAATGTCGTATTTCTGATCGAAATTTGACGCTTTATTTAACATACTTAAAATTATCCAATTTAAGTCAAATATGAGCCGTTTTGTTCGCAATCTTGTTGCCATTTAGAAGGCAACTTCATTATCCCACCTTCCCCCCCGTTTATAAAACCCCCTCTCCTTATTTGCAAAAAACTCAGACAGCCAGTTTTCGCAAGCCTCTATTGAGGCCAACTTAGTATCATCAAGAGCATTTTGCATGGACCGGAAGAGATGATAATCACTTGGAGCCAGGTCCGGACTCTACGGTGAGTGCATCCCATCCGAGCTCCCATAGCTTCTAGCGGGTCATCAAAGATGTGTGAGGCCGAGCGTTGTTCTGGTGGAAAACAACACCATTCCTATTAATCATTTCTGGCCGCTTCTGGTCAATCGCCTGCTTCAAACGGTCAAGCTGCTCTCAGTAGAGAACCGAGTTGAGGGTCTGGCCATAGTTGAGCAGCTCATAGAGGATGATTCCCTTCCAATCCCACCAAACACACAGCAAAACCTTCCTGGCCGTCAATACGGGCTTGGCGATGGTTTGGACCGGCTCACCGCGCTTCGCCCACGACTTTTTTCGCTTTAGGTTGTTGTACGTGATCCACTTTTCATCACCAGTCACCATCTTCTTCAAAAATGGGTCGAGTTCGTTCCGTTTCAGCAATGCATCGCAGGCGTTGATTCGGTCTAAAAGATTTTTTTGCGTCAACTCGTGTGGCATCCATACATACATCCAGCTTTTTTTTGGAATCCGATCTTCTGCAAATGGTTCCAAACAGTTTTATGGTCTATACCCAGTTCCTGGCCAATCGAGCGAGTGCTCACATGCCGGCCTACTTGAATGATTTCAACGATTTTATCGACGATTGGTCCAGTACCAATACGGGGTGTATCTTCGACAGTCACTACACCAGAACGAAATCGATCAAACCAACGCTGTGCTGTGCGAATCGTTACAGTATCGGGTCCATAAACTACACGAATTTTTCGGTCGACTTCGTTGTAGTATTACTTCGCAGGTAGTAAAAACGTAAAATATGGCGAATTTCTTGCTTGGTGGACTCCATCTTTGACGCGCTACAACTTCAGACTGAAAAGGACAATCACAACACTGTCAAAATGACACTTGTAGCACAGATTGTGCTCCCTTGGCCGAGTGGTTAGCGTCATAACTAACATGCCGGGTGTTCGGGTTCGATTCCCGTTCTGGTCGGGGGAATTTTTCGTCAAAGAAATTTCCTCCTACTTGCACTGTGATCACGCGTATTCTAGAGCTTGCCACTCAGAATGCATTCAAGGCGTGTTATTTGGCATAGAAATCTCAACTAAGTACTAATAAAAATGACGCAAGTAATACTACGTTGAGACGGCGAAGTTCCTCTAGGAACGTTAGTGCCATTGAAGAAGAAGAAGAAGCACAGATTGTCGTCTTTAAATAGCCGTATAGTATGACCCGATGTGATAAGTACAACACAAAATTTGTTTAAGTGTTGCCATTTATTGACAATATACGACATTTCTTTTTCCCCAACCCAGTATTATGTGAAAAAACGTCAGGTTTCAGGAAAAAAATATAAAAAGATATGACGCCCTTGGTCCCGAAACGATGTAAGCTAAAAAAAACAAAAATAACCAATAATTACGAAAACAAAATCCATTTTTATTCAGAGTGTAATATTTTTGTAACAAGACTATCTCATTGGCTTTAATTTGATATGTCGGTCATCTGAATCGGTTCAGTAGATCAAAAGTTATAATTTTTGTAGTGGAAAAAATGGGAAAAAAAATGATTTTTTGGACCATCGGCTAACTTTGAAAAAGCATAACTCAAAAACGAAAAAAAACGATTTCCTGGTTTCGAGATATGTTATGTGAAAAATCATCAGCTTTCCAGAAAAAATATAAGAAACTATAGCGCCTTTGCTCTCGAGACTATGAAAACAATGAAAAACGAATACAATCAATAATAACGAGAGCTGAATTCAAATTTTCTGCAGGTATACTATTTTTTCAATAAAGACCAGGTGATTGGCTTTAATTTGATATGTTGATCATCTGAATCGGTCTGGTAGTTCAAAAGTTATGAATTTTTTTAAAAGCCATTTTGGCAAAAATGCGAAAAAATGTTTTTTTTGACCACCCTAAGATGGAAATGGTCACCTTAACAAAAAAATAAAAAAATACGGGTCTCATAATTTGCGATAAAGAACAAAACTACCACTTTTGACGGAAATCTGAGAACCACTACATCGGTTTGGCATGGGATGGCTATATATATATATATATATATATATATATATATATATATATATATATATATATATATATATATATATATATATATATATATATATATATATATATATATATATATATATATATAGATTTTCCAAAAAAAAATTGGACCCTGATTCTAACTGATTTGGCCTGTGGAATTACCAATTTAAATTTCGATTGTGTGTTTTGACTACGCATACTGAAACATCGATACTTCAATTTCGTTTTCATTCTGCTGTCGTTTCCTTTGAATTTCAGAGCACGCGTTTTCAATTGACAATTGAAACTGCTCTATCATTATCATTTGAATTTGAATCATTCGAAACTTTAAGTTTCACATGTGAGAGGACGATCACTGCTTTCTATTCAAGGCTCATCCGGTTTTATTTCTCCAAATTGGATTTTCCCGGACCATCTTTTCAAAGAAGTGAAATTAAAAGAGGCATATGAGGGCATATTAGTCTTACAACCAGCGCCGACTATTGATTTCGCCTGCTGGTATACTGCACATTCTTTCATATCGTCATTTTCATTACTTCCAGTGCATAAAGTTCGAGCTCCAACGAAATTTTTATTCGAAAGAAATGAACGTGAAATGAAACGAGACTGTACAGAGGTGAAGTGAATTTTTTTTTATTGAGCGTGAGGAGAGAGTAGCACTATTTTCAGCCTGCATGAGTTTGTATGAATAGGCTCATTATTGAGTGACGATGTGTCAATATGAATAAAGAAAATGGAAATGAAAACAATTATCAAAAATTATCAGTAATTGTGGAAAAAAATAATTATAAACATTCGAGAACCCGATCAATTAAATAAAAAGTGTTGAAAAAAAATCTATAGAAAATAGCTATATTGTAGCCACCAATATTTACCGTATCCAGCGCATAGAATGCATCTTGTGAAATATTCCGGATGCCGGAGGGCAGTATCAGCCGATCGATGGCGGTCAGGCTCGAAAAAGCGTTCGTCTCTACCAGCACGGTTGGATTTTCGGCCAGGTTCAGCAACCGAATGCCGGCCGATCCGGCGAATGCGTACGCCTCGATTCGCAGTATTTTGTTGTGGGCGAGCTGAATTTGCGATACGTTCTGGAGACCGGCGAACGCGAACGAGGCCACGGTCGTGAGGGGGGTGTGCTGAATCGAGAGATCGCGCAACCGGGGCAACCCCCGGAAGGCGAACGGTTTGATGGTGGTGATGTTGTTCCGATCCAGCGACAGTTTGCGTAGTGCTTTTAGGCCCAGAAAAGCGTCACTTTTAATTATAGGGAAAATGTTTTTCTGCAGTGAGAGGGCTTCCACCGTGACGGGCATCGACTTTAGCGGAATCTCCCGCAGCTCTCCACTGTTGCACATAACCTGTGTGGGCGAGAAGAAGAGAGGGTGGGAACAAAAACGTAAAATTCATCTGGTTACAAAGACATCGCATCAATATTGATTTGGCGAGAAATGTACAAGATTTATCTCAATCAAGGTTGTGCGGCATTATATGCCCCGTAAAATCAGAGCGACCTCAATCTTCCAAGGTTGGCTCGTTCTTAATGTGGGTTGGAGTAAACTTAGACTGGAGACTACGTGGGAAGAACGCCAACCAGTTCGGTGCTTTCATGTCGGCATCATAACATGTCCAGTCAAGCTAAACCCTTCTTCTACTAAGGAGCGATTTACCGAAATTGGAAAACTTTGCTCATGAAGCCTTCGCCGGTGGTTCCCAGCCACTGATCCACTCCGGACAACAACAGATGTCAAAATTTGAAATGTTGATTCGTTCCCATCTAATCAAGGGTTTTTTGGGCAGCGGAGGAAATCCTCTCGCTTCATTGACCCATTCCCGAAGTTTACCCTACTTTGGAGCTTGAGTAGGAACGAGTCAACTTTGGGGAGCGAATGGTATTAGGCAGACGGTTAAATTATTTCCCTCACCCTTTCAATGTAGCGTACCAAATGTGTTTCCTCCTGAAAGCTTATAGGAAGAAAGAAGCATACGTCCCGTGCACTTCTCCCTTCTCCAAAAGCTTTGGAACCGACGGAATGAAAGGAAGAAATTCACCTCATAAAGGCGATAAAAAGGCTATCCGATTTAGCTTCGGCTCATTTATTATTCAGAGCGAAATAACGATACCTGTGGTCTCGACCCAGGTCGCTCCCTGCCTCCGCCCTGTCGCACCGGGTGATAAAATTCACCCATCGGTAGGTTAGTATTTTCTACCGGTGTGATTTCCCAGCATGGCATACCACCAACCCGGCGCACGAATAATGGCGTTCAGCAGCTGAGTAAGGAGCAAAAAAAAAAAGAAATGATTACTTTCCCTATATGTCTCGATTTTTTCTCCCAAAAAGTGAATTTTACGATCCCAGGCAAGTGTCGTCAATCGTCCGACTGGAATGGGCGCTGATAAAATCGTTCCGGAAATGTTTCGGAACTAATGCTGCATGTCGAGTAGCTTCACCGTGCATCCATCCCACACCGGGAGAGCTGTCGAAAATTGATATAATTTTTTGGCGGAAGTTTCCCATTCTCGGGGGATGATAATGGGACCACTTGTCGACACGGAAATGTTACACCCATTACATTAATGAGCTACGACTCGACGAATGGCTGGTTGGTTTTGCTTGGCCATTCATTGCGTTCGATGTGTGTGTACATGGGGGAACATACTACACAATATTCAATGCGCAATGGAATAGTAATAATTACGGTAATTAATTTTTGCTAAAAGTATTCGTTCAATTTGTGCAAATTTTGATGGAAGTATGTTTCGCTCTGAAAGGTTTACTACTTTATGGTTGGGATGAGGAAGAAGGAATCATTATCGTTGTACTCGGCATTAAGGTAGTCACGAGTGGTGATATAGCAAATTAATTATTTTTTTCAATTAGATTATATGAGAGGTGAAAATATATCGTTACGCATGATACGCATCTCAATGTATGATGGAAACATACATTCGAATACTAGCTTTTCACGATAAAAGTGGTTCCTTTAATAAGAGGGGGCGAAGCTAATAACTCCGTAATTTTACTCAATACATTGATGATATCAGCAGTTACGATTCGTTTTGGAAATTTAGGGTATCATTTGATTACTTCTTGCGAACTTTGGCAAGCATTTACGATGGGACCGTTAGGCGAAATAATACAAAACTTGTCATGCTAAGAAAATGCATTCGTCTTTTGACGATTCTCCCCTGGTTTATAATGAAATCTATGTAATATTAAGTAAATTGAAAAGTATCTGTTCGGAAATGATTTACCCACAATATTCCGGCCTAAGACTCACTGTATCAGACCCGAATGTAACCAATAAAATGTACTTTTCGGACAGCCTTTAGAATATATGTTAACTCGATGAACTCTCAATTCGCGACATAGAAGGTACGGTGTCGCCGTCTAGCGGAGTTTATGGATGTATGAGGAAAAAGTAAACAAACCGTGTGTTTTTTAACTATACTTTGAGCGCTTTTTTTCTCGAATTCTTTTGTAGTTTATAAAAAAACGAATGGAGCTTTGTGAAGCAGTTTTCACTTCAGGAACCGTTTATTTATTTCATTGATACACAATACAGAATCGAATAAAAGTACCTTCATTGGGATTACTCGAAGGCAGTTGTAATTTTTTTTTATTTTACACCCTCCGCTATCCCTCACACCAAAGAGCTCGAATGAGCCCCCTGGTAGTGAACGCAACTATCTCAGTTCGAACTGTGCAGCAGAAAAATAGTATGTAACAAAAAAAAAGCTAACAAACTAAAAAATACTGCTTCGATAATAATGGATAATTTTAGAATATTGAATGAAAATTATTAGGTTACATAGTCCGGAGCCGTAAATAATCATTACTAAAAGAACTTCTAAATCTTTCCAGAACCAGAACCATTCAAAACTTGACGTCAAAAATTGGACGAAATGCCCTACCAATAAGGATATTGCTTTTTTAGTGATACTGAAAAATATGATCATAACGCTGAACCTAACTGTCACTCGATTTGTATAGTCGTTCCTGATTATAAATTAAGATATTAACCAAGAATATAAATATAATATATATATATATATATATATATATATATATATATATATATATATATATATATATATATATATATAACTGATTATTGAAACGGTGTGTAACCGGAAAACCTTCGTTTTGTGAAGTCGTCGTTTGAAAGATCTAGGTTAATCTATTGTATAATATAGGTCCAAATTAATAAAAATACAATGTCACAATCATTAAAATTTTCTAGTGCAAATAAACTAATGTCTTCTAGAGACATTAGAGGTTCCTACTTGTTGAATTCATTCTATATACTTGTGGATTTTCAGCTTGGAAAAGTTTGAAAAAAGCGAGTGGATGACCCCGAGACTAGCTTCGCGCAGTGGCGATATCATAACCATTGAGGTTTATCCGAGGTGTGATTATTGCTAGTTGAACACTAAAAAAACCGAGGCAAAAGTCTCTATTGATTACTAAGAACAAAAGTAAAGAAGTGAAACTGATAAAAAAGCGAGCGAATGACACTGAAACAAAAGCCCTACTTCTTTTGACGATCTTTCCGGCCAATAGTTAGAAATTTATGAAACTAATATCTTCCAAAAATTCACATACGCTATCATACTGAAATGTCTTCACATATTTCATAATGTCTTCAAAATGTATGCACAAAATCAAATGTCTTCAAAATGAAGACATGTCTTCAAACCTGGCATCCCTGGTGTGTGTGTGTGTGTTCCCAGGGTACTGAAACGTTTATGTAAAGTTTATGTAAAGGTAGTCTGGACTGACTAGTGCATCAGTAACAGTGAGGCTGTGACGTATTAGCTTTGCAAGTATCATGGAGCGATATAATAAATTTGTCTAAATAATTTTATTTTTATTGTAGTTTGGCTTAATGTATATATTTATTCATTGCAGTGTAAAGATATTCTATTTAGATTTTCGTTCTAATCAAAACCTAGAAGAAATTGTGGACGGCAATTCGTATTTTAGCTTCCTGAAGCTCTTGGTTGATGTCAATCAAGACCTTTCGGCAAGCCATTCGGTTTTGGTTTCCTGAGGCATGAGAACCATTTGCCTTTCTGACACTAGGAACAGCTAAAAATAAACTGCTTTTGTACTATATGTGTAATTTGGATTTGTTCAAATTAACCTGTTGGTATCAGTTTTCGACGATGTTATACTTCCAAACCATCGATATGCATAAAACAATCTGGGCTGAAGTAAAGCAAGCTAATTTACATGCAATACTAAGCTGTTTAGGTCCTGTCCGAAGAATCGACGCCATTTCTTCCGGATGGTCACATCCCTCGGGAGTCAATGAAATGATAATTTGTGGGATATGTTTTCAAAATTCGAGTTGGACTCGAGCCCGGGTATCAATGGTCGAACGCTCACGCATCCGGGTGCCATACATCGAGCCATAGAGTTGTCTGAAAATGTAAATATTTTATATATATTCCTTCACAGTCGAGCCGCCGTAAAAATACCAGTTTCAAAAAGCAGCACAGAAACAACACATCCTGGGTCCGTTATGTTGACTTTAATGGTCCACTAACTCCTCTATCTTACTTATTATTGACGTATTTTCAGAAAAAAAGTAGCAGTAATATTCGCAACAAAAAAAAACACACACTTGTTATGAATTGCTTTGCGATCGCTGCCTTCCGTCAAAGCTAAGATGTCATAGTTGAGATTGTATAAGTGAATCGTGTCGTTACACACTTCGAGTCCAGGTAATCTTTACATAAACGTAACCTGGTGTGTTCCTTCTCTTTTCCAGCTGTCATAATGCGTAAGGTAAGTGTATATTTAAAGTAAGTACTTTTTTTTATTGATTTTGTATAGGTTTACATTCTAGGTTCTAATGAAGGTAAGCATATTTGTGTTGATTTTGTTCATTTTCAATCTAGGATTTGTAAAAGGTAAATATGGTGTAAAGATCTGCAACATCATCCGTGGTTATTTGTCACCAAATGGTGTTAATGGTTATATATCTAGCAACACTAATCTAATAAGTTCGAAACAACACGCACCTGAAAAATGATATTTTATGTTATATTTTTTGTAAACAAAGTTTGTCAATTTACCGATCGTGTGAAAAGTAGTATTGATTTGAAAAAGTTGATGAAATTTTGCAATTGGTCTAGCAAGACCGACTTCCACGTCAGAGAAACGTCGGTGAATGTCCCGAGAAAGAGCGGTCAGTTCTCCGGTCTCCCAGTAAAGTCCGGTAACCTTTTCGTCACGCCACTTCGCGTCGATAGCTGTGTTTTTTATAGGGGCCCGTGCATCACTGCTTCAGTTCGCGAGAGACAGTTTTGGCGTAGGTCTACGTCTAACAGAAATATACAGTGTCGAACTAAACTTTAAGACCACTGCGCATGCAAAAAAAAAATTGAATGTTTCTCGTGGTATTTAGGTTTTTTGGATCCTGGTAAGTATTTATCATGTAAACAATAAATATGTAAGGTTTTTATTCTCGAATTTTAGTTGCAGTCAATGGGAAATGGGTCGCACGCATAGTTTCACGAAAACACAGCGGATGGTCATCCGCAAAATGTCCAAGGCAGGCAGCAGTCAACGCGAAATTGTAGAGTACTTGGAATGATCCAAATATCTTCGTGTTTGATGCCCTCCACGACCACAAAAAAATACGTAACGACTGGACGCCCAAGGAAAACAACCTCGAAGGATGGCTCTGCCATAAACGGTAAAAGCCCCCGTTGCTGACACCGAAACATCTGAAGGCGCGGCTGGAGCTCGTGAAAGACCGCATCGATTGGACGATCCAGAGAAGGAAAAGCAGTGGTGAAATATACTGTGGTCGGATGAGATGACGGTAAACCTCATCGGCTTGGACGGAAAAACTTGGGTCCATCGCCCAATTGGCTGTGCTTACATGCCACAGTATACCACGAAGACATTCAAGCATGAAGGAGTAAACATTACGGTGTGGGGGTGCTTCTCCTGGTACGGGGTCGGATAAGGTGGTGGATAAGATCATGGATCAGTACCTCTACGCCAAAATCCTAAGGGATGTTATGCTGCCACACGACGAGTGGGAGATGCCCTTAAAATGGTAGTTCATGCAGGATAACGACCGTCAAAAAATGATTCCAGGATAACATAGTCGACATCATGGAGTGACCAGCGCAGTCACCGGATCTAAACCCTATAGAACCAAGGCGAACCGGATGCATTTCCGTTTCCGGTTCCGTTTGTGCATGTCTCGTTTCTTTGTCTCGCTTTAACATCTGTCTAACTCAATTTCTTCAACTTCTTTTCCGGTCTATTATTGCCGTTTCCAACATACCGGAAGCCACCATGTTCGTTTCCAAAATGATATCGGAATAATTTTGCTGTTATAGCCCTTTGATTATAACCCATATCGTAAGGGGTCATCTCACCATCGCCATCATTGTTGGTCATTAAGAGCCTTCATCATCAAACCGGAAGTCAAAACAAGATTATATTCTTTTTCCGTTCGTCTGTTACTTACATCCATTACCTATTATAATTAGAGGTATATGTTATTTCCAGGCAATTGGGCAAAATCACTGCAAAAATTCGAGGGCCGGTTCAGGACCATGGGCTGGTCCTAAACCGACCTTTTTGAAGGTGTCGAAAAATGAGACTTCCGATTTGGCCTCTGTTTTTCCTCTTTTAGCACTCATGAATCACACCGACCAGTATAAAACATAGTTTAAGAGTTATAGTATTCATTTCAATGCCGAAATTGCCGAAAGAATTTTATATGAATGAAATTTAGGGAGTCGGATCAGGGCCATCTTCTCCTACACAGTAAGTTCAATAAATGAGGGGAATTTTTTATTTAAATTATGGAACACGTAACGCCATCTGTTGAACATTGATAACATTAGAAAGGTAAAGGTCTTTCAAACGCAGCCAACTTTATGTAAATCGGTTGACAGATCTAAAAGTTACGCACTTTTTAATGACAGTATGTTTTGTGCTTGTGTCGTAAAAAAACAATGGAACGAAGAGCAAATATTAAATTTTGTTTCGTGATTTATTTTAGTTTAGGGAACAGAAAATAGTTGCATGGTGATAGATCAGGAGAATACGGAGGGTGGTCGCCGTAACTCCAGTAACCGTTTGGTCAGATGGTTGCTATATGCGAATACAGTAAGTTACATCTTATTGGACATACCGAGGCACCACTCAGTGTCGCATTACGACATCTGGTGGTGACTTTCAATCTGGGGCCACAATTAGGGTCCCAAACTCGATGTTAACAAAAATGGTAAATTATTTATTCATTTATTTATTCATCAATATATGTACTTGCAGAGTAAGGACTTCTCCTTTTTAAATTCGGCAATCGGATTCTATACAACCACATCTTAAATTTTGATCAGAATTTAATGAATAACTATTTTATATTAAATTTCTCATTTTTTCCTTCTAGCCAATCTATACATTCTTAGAGGCGAAAATGTCCAATTATTTGTGTCGCATTACAGGTTTGTCCAATTAGTTAGTTGTCGAATTAAAGGTAATTTAATGTACTACAAAGTAGCTTATAACTATGTATAGTATGCCAGTGTATACTCAGAACCTATTTTCTTATATACTCATATAGCAAATTCTTACCCATTTAAATTTTCATCCCACTAGACGGGCAGCACTGAGACGAACCGGGACAGGAGGCTGAAAGTCTCAAAAATAAAGAATTGAAAAAAGTTGATAGGTCTGGGCCTAGGGGCACGGACGGGATCTTGAAATAGGACTGTGATTATGTGTAGTAATTGCATTTAAATTGAGTTTTTTATTGTTCAAAATCTGTATCTTTTTTCTCTTTTGATACATCAAATGGAAGCCCTGAAAAATATGCGTGAGTATACCTTTTCGAACTTATAAATCAGCAGCCAGTTAAATTCATTAGTTGCATTTTCTACATAACCAAACAACGTTCCTCACGAACCAACTTACGAGCCCATGCGAAGAATGTGCCGAATCTTCAACAGATGCTACGAAGTGTTTGACTCCAATGTTTCGCGCTAGTTTTCGTAGTGTTCTTAATTAATTTGAATAGTACAAGTTTATTTTTTGTCTTTGGGGTGAATATTTTACCTGTTGACTAAATAAATATATTCTCATAAACATGCTCGATTCAATGACATCCTGGACCATGATTACATAAACTGATAGTAGCAACCCCTACACGATAAATCGTGAATTGAGCACGAATTGATTGAATAACAACCTGAACTTCAGTCTAATAAAATCTCTATCAACGTTCAACCTTTTGGGACAGGCTCTCGTCAAATATTTGGGGAGAAAGAGTGAAACCATCCATTATTATCTACAAGATCATTCCTAGAACATCCCTCAATTGATTCTGCCAACTGATTAATGCCTACTATCGGCAAATCGAGAATAAATTCATAATATACATCTAATCACATTATGAGCTAACGCCGAATTGTATGCAAAAAGATTACTAGTTGCGTTATGGGGGAAAACGAATGGCTAGTAAAATCTAATTGACATACCCATTTTAATAGTCAAATTGATAACTTTTTAACTACATTCACTGCTCATGTCTTAAGCAAAAAAAAAAATGCTGGATAAATTTCCTATCTAATGGTACACAACACAGCATATGTCACAAAAACGATTTTGAGTAATATGCGTTTGAAAACTCTTAATGAATCGTTGCATTTTTCGTAGAGTGACCCCCCTATATAGAAATCAAAGACATAGTCCTATGTCAAAAAGTCGGGCAGCAGGAGCTGTCCCAGGACCTCATGTGAAAACAAATGAAAAATTGAAAATGCCACACTAGTACGAATATTATTAGAACCTTAACGTATCAAAAAAATGCAATCAAATTACCCCTTCGCATTTGTTTTTGGCCAGAAACAGCCGTACATATCTTTTCCATAAAAGGCGTCAGCACTGCCGGTAAAAACCAGCATTGTCCCTAGAGCGAAGGAAAACACAAACCACATCACCCCAAACACCCCCATCACCACCAACACCACCAAGGTTACCGACATCACGCAGCGATAGGATAGAACTATGGGTAGGCGTGGGATGTAGACGAGGTGGCCATAGAATGAGTGAGAAACAAAAAAAAAACACACGACGAACGTACAACAAGTCTCTGATTTATGTTGTGATACACTCAAGCGTCAGACGAAAGCAGGCGTGGGATTTCCCGGTGATCCTTTTTTGTGAGAAGTGGTGCGCAAAAAAAGCGTCCCCAGGCGATGATTCCGGAGATAATGGCTGAGACGAGAAATAATACGGGAAACGAATAAAAATTACTTTGTCTCTCCTATGACAGCGGCGCTTGGACTTGAACTGTGCTGGGAGTTAATTGTGCTCACTTCATATTTTTCATAAATAATTTCAAAAGGACAATGCTTTCAGGGAGGAGAGTGGTGGTCGGTTCCCACCTGTGACACATTGATTTGGGGAAAAAACTGGTCACTTTCCCACCAAAGTGGCACTGGGCGGCATGAAATCCACATCGAGCATAAATATTGATAGCAGCGAAGGTGCCCTTTTTTACCCTCTCGAACGGTGGACATTTCACCATCAATGCTTTCAATGTTTATTTCAAAGCACAGTGCGAATTGAAGGTTTAGGTGAATTGCTGGATTTTTGTTTAAACACGTTCGTCGCCCTGTCACCCAGATATGGGTGACACTTTACTCGTTCAAAGTGAATAGGGGTTTTAAAAGGAATTTGATATATCAGGCACTTAAATGCAACTGTAGGATATGTAGAAATAAAAAATCATAACCATATTATTATAATGTTTATACTATACTTTTTATATATATTTAAAGTACGGATGGTTTGTACTGCAGATTTTCGCGAAACTTTGGCATGTGTTATTATTGTCAATTCATCTTGAAATTTTGAGAAATATTACTAGATAATGTAAAAATTGTCTACAAACAAGGTTTGATCTTCATTAAAGAATTTGTCCGCAAGTTGGGCTCCACAAGAAACTAATAAACGTCACATTGGGCGACGAACGTGTTGAAGAATATTAGAGTCTGTTCCCATTAGAATTTGACCGCACAGAATGGGTCGTTTTCCGAAAGAAAATGTCACTTGGAGTGGGTATAATATTGTAGCTATTTTATAAACCTGGGAAGAAAATTTCCCACCTCAGCTCCGATTCAAAACTTGTTTTGTTTTGCCACACATCTCCAATTCACACTTGATAATTGCCCAAAATGCACCCGTGGTCGAGTGGTTAGCGTCTCACATTATCATGCCGGGTGTTCGGGTTCGATTCCCGTTCTGGCCGGGGGATTTTTTCGTCGAAGAAATTTCCTTCGACTTGCACTGTGGTCACGCGTAAATATTCTAGAGCTTGCCCCTCGGAATACATTCAAGGCGCGTTATTTGGCTTAAGAAATCTCAATTTAGTGTTAATAAATGACGCTAGTTAATGCATACGTTAAGACGGCAAAGTTCCACAGGGAACGTTAACGCCATTCAAGTAAGTAATTGCCCGATATTTTGCAATGGGATGGAAGATAGGACTGCATTGTGTCAAATATATACCAGGAATTTGCAATTCAAAATCTTCCCGCCGAACATTTTTTAAACTGCTACTACTGTCAGTGCGATCTGTCATTTAGTTTGTTTACAGTGTCATTAAGAAGAAGTTTGCTTTTTTGTTCGGCGATTTTCGATTTGAATAACTCTATTGATCGAAGATATTGTGTTAAATTAAGTGTTGCGTACAATTGTTTGGTGTCGAAACACTGAAAATGCTACAGAAAACATTTGCTGATTCAGCTATGTCGAAAACGCGGGTGTATGAATGGTATAAGGCAGTGGTGGCCAAACTTTTCGGCATTATGGGCGACTAATTGTTCAAATGTTAGGCTGCGGTCTACCAACGTTGACTGTATCGAAAAGTCATTAGAAAAAGAATTTAGTACTAGACAATAAAACAAAGTTTGAACTAGGATTGGGCGATCTTGCATCGATATTCAGAAGATCGATGTTTTCCTCTCCGATTTCCGATTTTTTGGATCGATTCTTTGTAGTAAAAAAAATCGATCTTTTCGATATTCTTGAACGTAGAAACCCTCTTGTAAATTTGTTTTTCAGGGAACATTGATTTTGACCGTTCGAGTGCGGAGGATAGCGCTCCTTTAGCAAACGATTTCGTCTTTCGGAAATATAATGGGGATACAAATTGAAAAAATCTAGATACTATCGATGAATGCTCATCTATTTCTCGATGGATTTAAGAAATGGTTTCAAGTGCCCCCTTTTAGCTAAAGTTTTTCTAAATATACTCAAACTCATCCACATGTTTGGCATATTCTCACAAAATATACTCTAACGATTAATCTTATCAAAAACCACCTGACAAGCAGCAGTTTGTAAGCAGTTTTGTATGTTTGGTCATTAAAAAACAAGTAAATATAAGTTATATTCCCATTCACTCGGTTGACAGTGAAAATTGTGACGAAATCGGATCATGACATTAGATCCAGCTGGAGTGTTCTTTTCTAGAACTGAGAGTTCTACCAAGAATTCGACTAAATGCCAGACGTATGGCACGGTTGGATTTTATAGGATTTCATGGGATGACAGTTCTGTTCTAGATGAATATCAGTTGTTGCATTTCTAATAATAATTTTCAATTATTTTTTTTAATAAAATGATTCCATAACAGTACACGATAAATGCTCTGGAAAGAACAATTTTTCTGGGCTTTATATATTTGTTCCATTGTATTTGGAGGTGACGCTATCCTAGACCAGCTGGCGGGCACCTAGGAATACCTACGCGGGCGACCGGTAGCCCGCGGTCTACCGTTTGGCCATCCCTGGTATAAGGCATTCAAAGACGGCCGGGAAGAGTGAACGATTTGTCACGTTAAGGACGACCATCATCTCTTGATGAAGATACTGATGAAAATACCAACAAAATAAACGAAATGGTGCTCTGAAATCGTCATTTAAATTTGAGAGAGCTAGCTCGTGAATGAAATATCTCTATCGAGACCGTTCGTCATATTTTGTCTGTTGTTTTGGGTATGGGAAAAGTCGCAGCATGACCAGTGCCAAAAAAGTTCAATTTTCTTCAAAAATTTTATTGCGATAGAGTGTAATTGCAAATTTCTGCATTACTCGAGAATTAATCAAGCAAATGAAACCAAATTTGACATGTGAAGGTTTTAGGGGACAAGAAACGTTTCCATGACGAATAGACACTCCTCCCCTCTCTCTGAGGGGGGGGAATGAGTTTTGGTAGAAATACTAGGAATTTCATAGTAAAAGGTAAATTCAACAGGGTACATTAGAAGATCTGCGATTAGACCCATGAACTTGCTCGTAGTAAGAAAACGTGAATGTTTGAAGGTATTGATAACAAAAAACAAATGTTGGGCGGGACGAAGTTTGCCGGGTCAGCTAGTTTTTCATAAAAAATACCAATTTTTTTCAAATTTCGCTGAAAAAAATTATTTAAAAAATTAAAATACATTTTCTTTCAGAATCTTTTTTTTTTAATTCTAACACAGCTAATCCTAATTTTGTTTGAAGTCAAGATAGCGATAAAGTGTTTGTCGAAGATGTCAACTTTCTATCTTGTATAGCTTCTGGAAAGACATTTTTGTATGGAGACTTTTTTTGTCAAAAATTTGTTTGATATTTTTCAACGAAAACATAACTAATTTCTTACATTTGATTCTTTGATTAGAACGTTGCAGGTCTAATAGATTTTGTGTGTGAAATTTTTAGAAATTCTTTTTTTTCAGCTTTTTTTTTTGGAAAAGCTTGATTTAAAAACTATGAAAAATTAAATTAAGATCTGCATAATGTTAGTTAGAGAATGAAATGTAGGAAAATATTGGATTTTCATCAAAAATTCATCAAACAAATTTTGAACAAAAAATATTGAAAAAACCAAATTAAAAATGAAAATTCACTTTTCCCGAAAATATGTGTTTTCAAAATTCTAAAAAAATAATATGAATAGCCCTCATAATTTCCAACAAGTCACCCATACATCAGAAGATGGGCACTTTTACATAGAAATTTTTTTTTCTATAAATTATCGCGAATTACATGTTCTGAAAACTTTTTTCTATTTAGAAACATGTCAAGAACATGTCAAACGCGAGAATTTACACACAAAAATGTTACGAGTAAAACATTATTTTTTCAGGAGCCTTCATACAAAAAAGCCTCATATTCCAGAAACTATGATAGATAAAAAATTGACGTCTTCGACAAAAGTTCTAAAATTTTGTCGAATCAACTAAACAAAATTAGGATTAGTTGTATTTTTTCAAAGAAAACATGAAAAATTTGTTGTTAGAATAACTTTTTCCTTCTAAAAGTGCTCATCTTTCGAAGTATGGACGACTTATTGAAAATTATTAAAATATTTTACAATATTTTTTTTCATTGAAAAACTGTTTTGATGTTTTTTTTATTAAAATATAAACAATTTGCTACACTTCATCCTCTGGCCAGAATTTTGTTGGTATCATAGTTTTCGAGTTTTAGATTTTTGCAAAAAAATAAGAAGAGAATTGTGGCCGTTTTCTAAAAGCAGTTAATTTTTTTATGATTTCAAGTATGCAAAGTTGCTTAATTGACCCATTTGTTTACACCCACATCGTTTCACTGCTATCTGAGATGGCGCTGTCAACCCCCGAGACGAGTTGGCGCGAAATTCGTTATTGAATGAGCCTAAAAATGACAGAAAATATGCTCTTCTTCCATACTCCTATAACATTTGTATAATATATATGCTATAGCAATATAACAACAATATGAGCGAGCGATACAAGAAACACATTGCAACTAAACTCGCATTAAAGCTTTTGGCATATTTTGCCACATATACGGCCCAGTTAGAGAAGGATATAGATTCACGTTTATGCTCACATTTCTACTCTAGAAAAACACTTTCCAACTTCATTTCATTATGATGTGTAATATTATCTCGCATTTATGCAACATCACCAGTAGCTATGTGGATAACGGGGTCGTATAAACAACCTTGCATTCCATCCGACCATGGTTCGATCCCCGTTGACATCGTTTGGACTTTTTTTTTGGGTACAATCCCAAGCCAACGTTCAGTATGAGAGAAAGAGACGTCTGCTCCCATACATACAAACGTTTTAAAGCTTTTCAAAAAGGTGCTTTTATTTGTTCATTTCACCCTTCAGCACACGAAAAAGCATTTTTTCTGTCGTTATTTTTCTAAATCTGGATATATCATAAAATGTGTGGACTAGACAAAGGATAGTCTGGATATTCCGTAAAAGTTTGGAGGGTTCTAGATAAATCAGGACGGCTAGCAAAGTTGTTTACAAAATTGTCGATAATTTCACAATCTATTCGAGAATAAAATGTAGGGGTCTATTCATTCCTGGAGTACTCGAGTTACGTTTCATCAATCCTTACCTGAGTTTGGGACAGACACATGCATCCTATCGGGCACGCTCCAACGATGAAATGCTTGCATCCGTGAAACCGCCACAAGACACCGATGTAAAACAGCACTCGCCAGACGACATTCATGATCGCTTGTCAGTGGTTGTTACTTTCTTGATATTCCCTCCGATGGTACAATGTTGCGGGGGGTTTGGCGGAGGGATTCTACAACCAAAAGTCTGAAATGGATAAGAAAACATTAAACGTTTAAAGTTTGTCCCAAAACGATGAGGGTGAGTGTGGTAACTATTTGAACTACAATTCCAATCATCACCTCAGAACGTTCCATTCATAGCTCCAGTGGACATAATTTTATGAACAGTTACGGATCCCAGACCCCATTCAAGGTTGAAAGTTACATAACAGTAGTATTTGCCTCAACCTCCCCGGCTCTTTCTTTCTCATTATCATTCCGCCTCATCTAATTTGAATAACACTCGAACTTTTCCTTCCTCGAACTATCAGCAAAGTTCTTCAGGGCGAAAATCTTCAAGAATGGTAAACTTTTAAAGCATGAGACGAATTCTTCCGAACAGACATAGTCAAATTGTTCAGCCCCTCACCACCCCATCTGACACAATGGCAAAGCCGATTCCCTCTGTGTCAATGCAGAAGACGCGGAAGAACAGACCGGAAAAGGTTTTGTCATAATTTCCGGTAGCATGTTCAAGTGCCGTATTTGTGGAAGAACCTAGTCCTCGTTCTCCTGGACGGGCGGTTGGTCGGTTTATTCGGGAACTAACAAGCTGCTGTGGAAAGGAACCCTCCGCTCTTCGCTGCATCTATCACCGAGCCCTTAACATGGATAAAACGAAGAAGAAATGAGAGCCAGACACTGATGAAAATGTTGACAGAGTTCCAATTTAATTTAAACTTTTCCACTCCCTTCACTCGCTTCATAGAGGGATGCTTTACTCGTTAACGGGAAGACATGATAGGAGCAGAGTAAGAAAACATACTTTAAAAAAAAAGAAGAAGAAGAAGAAGAAGGAGAAGCAGACGCAAGCCAAAACTGGGACTGGTGGCAAATTTGAATAAATACAACTCGAAAAATCCTCGACCCCGTTGACGCGCGAGAGAGGCGACGGTTCGAAAGGGGTCGTAGCCCACAGTTCGAAAAGTTTTGGAAAGGGCGTGCCAAGATTGGTACCACAAGGAAGGTGATGAGATCCGCATTCCGCATTCGTCGTGTACTTCTCTCCACGAACGTGCCAAGCGGTTCCGGTACTTGGTCGCTTCAGGCATCAAACGACGCGGCGCGATGCGGCTCGTTGGCATTTGAGGAAGAACGGCTTCGAGGTGACGGCGATGACGACTGGTTAGCGTTCCTCGCCAGAATTAAGTGGCTTGCGATAAAGAAGTTGGAATAGAATTTTCCCCGCTCTTTCACCCTCGCTTGTACTGGGAGTGGGAGAGCGGTGTAAATTTTCTGTATTCCAGGTGATGATTCGGTATTAGCGGGTCTTAATTTGGGTTGGTTTATTACGGTTGTTGTGGTTTTGCTCGTCCAATTGTTTGCTCGGAAGGCGTGCTTCTATTTTTGGATAGATTTTCTTCAATTGTGTTGCTGTTCTTTGATGCGTTTCGATAGAGTAGCGATATAGCGATATAGCTTTTTTTTGACAGCAGATTGGTTCGAAAGTTATTCTCTTTTTGTGGCACAGTTATTGTAAATGGTATTTTTTTCGGAGAAAACATAATTCTCCAAAGTATCATCGGAAATTTGACTGATTCAAGTGCGAATTTGGCTAAATCTACCCACTACGGAAAACTGTTGTTCAAATGGGTTACATTGCACGATCTAGTAGATGCAATGGGAGGTATTGATAATAATTAGAGCAGATCAAGGTAGCTCGGTTAGTAGAAATGGCGATTCCAACAAATACAGGTCGGACTCGATTATCCGCAGTATTGTTTTTTTTCCACTCCGGATAATCGAGTCATAGAAAAAAAGAATTTTCTCTCGGTAAACGTAATATAATCATGATTTGCACTTATTTATTAACCGGTTTTTTCTAGGTTGACCCGTTTGTATGTTTGTGATTTTGTAACTTTGTAACTTTGTAACTTTGTATGAAGCGCTGCACCACAATAATAGAAATTTAACCTCCTTCCTGTTGACCGTTTGATCTGAAATTTGGAACACATCTTTATCTCTGGTGTCATTATGAAACAGTGAATTCCATGATCTTGGAAATCCAAGATGGTGGCCACTACAAAATGGCGGATTATGTTCATATTTTCTCAAAATCCCATCAATATGGGTTTTCCCAAAAACCCCATCAATATGGGTATCGGATGGAAGGGCTTGACTACTAGAACACAATTATTTATGGAAAATGTAAATCAATGATGGCGACCGCTACAAAATGGCGGATTAAAAATTTTCTCAGAATCTCATTAATGAAATGTATTGACTAGTAGAACACAGTTATTTATGAAAAATGCAAATCCAGCCACCAATTTGACGCAATATATATATATATATATATATATATATATATATATATATATATATATATATATATATATATATATATATATATATAATTTCAAAACCTCATCAATATGGTATCATGGGTATCAAAAGAAAGGTCCCGACTAGTAGAACATAGCAGATAATGAAAAGTCCAATTCCCAGATGGCCGCAGTCAACAACTAATTACTTTTTAAATGGTTTCATTCAGCTTGACCTGTTTCTATGTATGTTTGAATGTTTGTAGAGTTGTACCACATTAATATAAAATTAACCCCGTTCCTGTTGACTGATTGATTTGAAATTTGGAACATACATTTAATTCTACTGTCATTATAAAACTGCGTATTTCATGATCTTGAAAAAAATTATTTGGCCTTCGTTAAAAAAAGGCTGAATGATTTGTCTTGGAGAACACATAAACAACATAAATTTAAAAAGGTCGCCGCCAATAAATGGTCGACTAGTGGAGGCGATCTGGCGTAGTGGTAACATCCATGCCTCTCACGCTAAAGGTCACGAGTTCAATTCTCACTCCCGACATTCTTCCAAAAATGGAAGTAAAAGTGACGAACCAGCCAAATGTGTTGAAAGTCACTATAATACAGATAAAAAAAAAAAAAAATTAATGGTCGACTATGTATTTTTTGCAATCCCCGGTACCGTTCTGAATTATATTTCGGACAACATCGTATTTCGGACACTTTTTTCTGATATCCTGAAATGCTTAATGATGATATAACTATAAAATTAATATCACAATTGCTTCTTTAGAGTAATCCTTTGGTTTCACTATCATTCCATGTGAGAAACTGTCGAAACTGTTTCCCAACTGTCGCACCGGCAATCGACGGCTAAAACCGGGCACGGAAGCTCTACGAAAAGATGCTGACAAAATATGGCTGCTGTGTGATGGACGACGAAACGTATATAAAAGCCGATTTTAAGCAAATTCCGGGGTTGAAGTTTTTAACCGGCAAGAGCAAGTTCGATGTGGACAACAAATTTAAGAAGAAGAAAATGTCGAAGTTCGCCTCCAAATATCTCGTTTGGCAGGCCATCTGCTCTTGCGGACTGAGGAGTGAGCCTTTCGTGACAAAGGGCGCAGTAGATTGCGAGATCTACAAATCTTAGTGCCTCGAGAAGCGCCTTTTGCCGTTCTTGCAGCAGCTCCGCTATTTTGACCAAATTTGGCATCATGCCACTATTCTAAAAGTGTCCTGGAGTGGTATGAGACCAATTCTGTCCATTTTGTTCCAAAGGACATGAACCGCCAAACTGTCCGGAGCTGCGCCCGGTGGAGCAGTACTGGGCAATAATGAAGCGGGAACTTCGGAAGAGCAAGAAGACAGTCAAAGACGAGAAAAAAACTGAGAAACTGGTACCGGATGACACTGTAAAGAAATTTTGGTTTGATTCTAAACATTATAAGAAAATTGGCATGACATTTTCGGTGTCGCAATAATTTCGTGTTCGCCCTTTAGTTGCCACTGGCTCGATGACATTGGGGAGGCTGTAAAGATAGGAAAATCCGCCGTTTTCAACGGTCATTACTTTCAATCAAATATTTTCAACAATAACACGCATTTCCCAGGTGATATCAGAAGTGATGAACAAGCAATTCGAATAAAATGATAATTTTTTTAACCCCCGCTCTCCCCTCCCAATTGATGATTGATGAATTGTGAACGGAGTGAACAGATTTGATCCAGTGAGGATGTTTCAGCATCCCGTTATTTCTAATGGAAGCCTAAGTTTGTTTGTGGTTTGTGTTCGGGTGAATGTGATAGGTTTTCCTTCCGATGCTGGCTTATTGTTTTGCTTAGTTCAACAGTTTCTGATCATTCAGGGAATTCGAACAGGAAGGACAAGCCGGGACTAGTGCGTAAGCCAATCAGCTTTACACATAACCCCGGACGTGGCAAGCACACGTTTCATATTTTTCATTGATTTGGTCAATGGCTGTATTATTGTTAGTTGCATATCATATATCATAGCCCTCTTTACAGTCTCTCAATAGCCCTCTGGGAGTAATTTTGGAGATTAAATAACGATACCGTGAATGCAGATCAAGAATAATCCCGTCATGTCTCCCTTCGGCACAGCTCGAGCAGAACCGTAACAGAAATGACCGTTGTGTACAGTGGTAGACATTCGTTTAGCCGCACCCTATTTTTTCTCAATATTTTTAAAAATAAGTCAATTATTTGTACAGTTTTGTTCATAGAAGACTATTATTGTTCATTTTCATCGAATTCATTCTAAAAAAAAAGTATAAATTCACTTTTTGTTTTCTAAGTAATTGAAATATGTGGAATCAGGGTGGACATTCGTTTAGCCGTATCCTAAAATTTTAATAAAAAAGAATTTGTGCGGCAAATTTCGTGTCCAATCGGTAGCTAATATTTAGTATGTCCACCTTCATTTCGGATCACTTTGAAAACTCGTTTTGGCATCTAGTCAGACAGCATTTAAATTGTTGCCATATTGATTATAGCCCAACACTCCTGAATTACTGCCTTGAGGTTGGACATGTTGTCAAATTGTCATGCAAACGGGCCAAGTCTCAGCCAAGATTCTCCATAGATTCTCTATGGGATTGCAATCGACTGCAAGCAGGTCATTCAAGAAGCGGAATATCCTTCTCAGCAAACAAGCCTTCGATTGCTTGGAAACGTGGATCTATGCATTATCCTGCTGAAAAAACGATATCCTCGGTAGCGTTATTCTCAATATGGCCAATCAAAACGTCCTCCAGTAATTGAAGATACTTTTCGGAGTTCATTCGGGTGAAAATGAAACAAATGGGAAGTTTGCTGTGATAGGAAACGGCTCCCCACACTGTCACACTTCCGCCTCCAAAGTTTCGCTTCGATCTCACGACATTCCGTCGACTTAAATTGTACCAATAGCAACTGTAACAGTCCGGGCCATCCAAATTGAACTTTTTTCGCCGGAAAATACAACATTTCTCCATTCCAGTTTCCATTTCATGTATTGCCGGATGAAAATGAGATGGTTCTGCTTATGAGTGGCGGTCAGTTTCGGCTTCCCTTGAAGTTTCTCCCACATTATGTTTGGTGACTCGTTCAAGATGCGCGCAATATGCCTCTTCGTTACTGGAACAACCGATTCTGCCTTAATGTATGAGCAGGACATCGTTTCTTGGTTGCTTCGTGTCTTATTCGACCTTTAAGACGCAAAGTAACTTTGGTGTTCCCATTTGTTGGTCGTTATGTCCCATATTTCAGGCACTATTTCAATAAATTCCGTACCACTCAGATCGACCAATTTTTGTTACGATCGAGCGATTAGAAAACTTTTGTTCACTGAATATCTTTATTACTTTCCGCCCCTCATCCGTCAATAGAATACATTTCGCCATTTCTTTAAATGCTACGTAGATCACTAATCTGACCAACTTCTTACGTTGCACATCTAATATTTAGCTTGTAAATTGAACATTTCCAAGTATTTTTTCAAAAAAGACAGATAAAGGTTTGGTGACTATGCGAAAACCTCGGGAAAAAACGACGTTTGAATGTTTATATCCACCGATGCCGCCTTGTGTGTGTGTGTGTGTGTGTGATTGTGACGCGCGTCCTTTCAATAAAATTGACTTAAATATACTACCACTACAACAAATAAGTATCCCGATAAAAAGAACATTCCTTGTTGTTTTGTAAGTGTTTCAAGTTTTTTCCAAGTGCGGCTAAACGAATGTCTATCACTGTATTTGCCCATGACTGCACGGTTTCCTTTTATTAAATTTACCCTGTTTCTCTGTTTGCTTTCGAGAAGCGCTCTTTTTTTTGTTCCTTCTTCAAGAACTCGCCGACTTTTACTTGTTGTGATGACATTCTAGATAGCATTCAATATGCATAGAAGCATCTCGATTCCAGTTTGGAGAGTTCAAGTTTTTTTTATACCAACCAATGGAAAGATGAATCCCGAGACGGAAGGGACATTATTTGATTGTTCCTCTACTCACATTCGGTTGGAATATTGTTGATATTCGTGTGATCACTTGCAGTTTATTTTTATGCATTGTGCACCACTGCACAAGTACTATTTTGTATGGATAAACTTTAATAACTTTTTGATTTGACATCGGGACTCATTTTGAAAGCACAGAAAACTTCCAGCACACCGAATCGGTTTAATATAAAATATGTACAACAGCAAAAAAAACTTTCGGACTAACTTTTTCTAATCCTCTGTCCGTTCGTCTAGCTGACACTATACATCATTCAAGAGAATTTCCTCCGGAGTTGCAGAAAAAAGTTCACTCGCACAGCTGCGATAATGCAACTGTTGATTGACGGCCTCCCACAGTTGCTGCTGTTGTTGTGCATCCGGAGGCGCTAGGTTGGTTCCTCGGAACCCCGCCCATCCTTCAGCACCTGTTATCATCGCCATGATCATCACCGGTTCAGCCAGACAAGACCAGACCCGACTCGTAGCGGCATTAATTTTCTCGCACGATTATTTTCCAACAAAACCGAGCTATAAATATTAAGCAAGCGTCTCTGTCTCCCTGAAGCTTCAGATGCTTGGCCTGAACTCCCAAAGTCCCACCTGTGTGTGTATGTGTGTGTGTGTGTGTTTTGTGGAAAAGAAGACGAAAAAAAAACCTCACCGAAGAAGAGTTATATCTATAAATAATGCGTCTTTTGTGTAGTGTTATTTCTTTGCGGCACACAAACACACTCAGACAGCTGGTGCAATAATTCTTTCCAGAGTTCTTCGCTTTTCTGGCCGCTCTGAAGCTGACAGCGACGGCATTGTTGTTTCCCGGAGTTCCCGGGCGGAGCTGTCTACAGGTTCGTGGGGATGCGCTCACCCAAGGGGCAAAGGTGAGCCCAAACTACGAGCCACAAGTGAGCTGTTGCATGCGGTCGGAAACGGCGCGAAGACGCGTATGCACTGTTCTCGACTACACTTTAATGCCCTCCCATGATAGCGCACTAAGTTGGAATTACTTCTGATTACTTTCGGGACGTTCCTCGGAGAAGATAAACAATTTGTGTTTCTTATTTCAGCTGGATGGGATTGGGATTTCAGCGGATTGTGTCGCCCAGGCTGAAGAAACTCTCGCTCCACAACGGAGTCTACAAGATATATGTGTATTACAATATAATGTGACACATTCGCTTGAACACTTCCTTAGACATATTGCAAAGGGAAACTTCAGTTTTGTGTCCGAGTTTTTCATGTCTTTCGACAGAAGTGGAATTTCCAGCAGAGTTTCCATTCCTATCGTTTAATGGTTTACTTGCCGTGTTCGCTTGAAGCTTACTTTGGTAAGTTCAATTATCACCGCAAAATGCATCATCAGTAATGCCTAACAGCAGGTTGTTTTGCAGCATCGACATAGGATTTTCTAACTAAAGGATGTACCTTTCGAAATCCGCATACACAAAATTCATTCTCGAAATTCGAGTTTTTATCCGATTATCACCAAATTTTCAGGAAGTAAAAAGCAACAATGAAAGGTAGTTTTGGCATCATTCATTTAATTTATTTCGCTTTCATATCCGAATGCGCGAACTTTTTTGCTCTCACCCCAGCCATAAGGCTCTACGCGACCTCAGAATCCACAGTTTTTCGCATATTCCCCATGCTTTCTTCATTTGTTCTACATCCTTCGCCATTTTATATCGTTTTAGAACAGCGGTACTCAACCTTTTTTTCAGATAGGCCACAAACACGTGGTAGTCATGGTGTCGCGGGCCGCTTGTGTCTAAGACACGACCGCATTGTTAACGCAGGAATTAT
Source organism: Toxorhynchites rutilus septentrionalis (assembly GCF_029784135.1). Taxonomy (NCBI): domain Eukaryota; kingdom Metazoa; phylum Arthropoda; class Insecta; order Diptera; family Culicidae; genus Toxorhynchites; species Toxorhynchites rutilus. The sequence goes on from NC_073744.1 coordinate 36,980,160, forward strand.
GAATGCCGAAAAACAAACATTATAGTAATTCAAGAATGAAACTTTTTAGCACAAATATTTGGTAGCACTGAGGACCGTTGAATGAATGCTCTCAGTGAGGAAGAGGTTTCATTGTTTGCGAATGTTTCGCAAACTTCCAGTTTCCACAGAAGAACTCACTGCTGAAAATAGCTTTTTCACACCCGGCTTCAAATGGGTTGCACTTTGATGCGTTTAAACCCTGAAACAATGCTCGAATTCACGAAAAATTAATTGATCGATCGGAATGTCACCATTAAATCATTCACGATTTATTAGTCATCTTGCTAGTGACCATTTGTGAGCGACAGCGGCAGCATTCCAAATGGTCTTTGTCAAGGCCGAATGTTTCATTTAGTTTTCCAAATTGGTCTTTTTTAAGGCTAGAGGCGTATTAAGTGAGGAAGTCTGAGAATCTGAGAGAGCCTCTATAATTCAAAACATCATCATCATTACACCAATAAATCCGAACATGCTTCCAAATTTACAGAATCTCTCTTCCACCATAAATTCAACAATTTGTACGTGTGATTCAATTATATGCAACAATCTCCACATATCTGTATGAAAACTCGCACCATGTTGGTTTTCATACCGTTATGTATTGGTTTGGTTGGTTATATTTTTAATATTTTTTATTATTATTTTTATACAGAAACTGGAACCAGCCAGGGTAAGCACGATATTTATACTACTTTCACGGCCATCCGACGACATGCATCATCTACTGAGTTCTTATGATTTCACCAAAACTTATAAATTTTTGTGATTTCATTTGTTGGCTTTTAAAGCTGTGAAAAATTAGGTCAATAATTAACAAACATCACTTAAACACTTTTTATCTTTTGAAAGTAATTGTAATACCACTTCTCTCAACCGGCAAAGAGATGTTAACGCTCGAATCCTTGCTCCCCAAATGTTACATATCGTTTTCGAAATTTTCAACTTGCACTCCAGTACAAACGCAAGAATTATGTGGTGCAAAAATAAAGAAATACTCTCCACCAGACGGCGTGAAAATCAACACAGTGTCTCCACCTCCATACATCACTATGTGGATACCAGTCTTTCATTTGTCCTTTCTATCGAACAAATCAGCTTTGTTTGAAATCAGTATCGAGAAAGACTGCGGTCTGCAAGTTCGAATTATAGAGACATTAAAACTTCAATTTATTCGGCTTTAACTTGAAAAAAAAAAGCCTATTTGGAAAACTAAACTAAACTCTAAAACATGAATGTTGCGAAATCGCGAATAGCTTGTTTATACTCGATAAATTAAAAAAACGCTGCATTTTCTATTTCTATTTCATAAAACCGTGTTCTGTTTTCTGATTTTGCACTATTACTGAATGATATAGCCCTACGTAAAAAAATTGGTGATGATTTCATAGGATTCGGTTCTTGTTACACATTAAAAATAGTTCAAAATAAAGTAACACCAGATGGGCCAACCGCAAAAGCCTGCCGGGCTACATGTGGCCCAAGTTGAGTATAGCTGTTTTAGAAGGTATCCCTTCATAATGGTCCAGTAATTTTCTATTGGACGCAATTTCGGAGTGTTTGGGGGGTTCAAATCTTTCGGCACGAATTTGGCCTCATTCGCCTTTTTCCACTCTAGAACGTCCTTCGTGTAATGACATGATGCCAAATCCAAATCGTCTGACCGTCGTAAGCCTTCAAGAGAGGGGGAAGTCGTTTTTCGAGACACTCTTCTAAATACACCTGTCCATTCATGGTGCTTGTGGTAGCGTAAGGTGTACTCCGCTTTCCGCAAGCACAAATCGTTTGCCAAACTAAGAACTTCTTGGTGAACTTCGACATCTCCTGTGTCCGGCTTGGACAATCTAGTGTTAAATGTCGGTTGCTTCGTGAAATTCATATCAATAATTTTTTTTTATTCAAAATTTTTGTTTGATATTTTTCAATGAAGCTTAAATAACATCATATATTTTGCTGCCCGAAATTTTGAAGTACTTATAGTTTTTTTTTGTAATTTTAGGTTTTTTTGAAACATTTTTTTAAAATTTTAACGAAAAAACTATAAGACCTTAAAACTTGGGTCAAGAATGAAGTGTAGGAAATTATTTAATATATGATTAAAACATATCAACCAAATAAAAAAACGTTTATGGCAGTATTCTAGTCTATAAATTTGAAAAAAAGTCACAGGAGGGTTGTGTCCGAGACACGACCGCATAGTTTACGTAGGATTCCGTTAGGCTATCTGTTAATTTTTTTCTCTATTATTAGTGACTTTCAACACATTTTGGCTGGTTCGTAACTTTTACTTCCATTTTTGGAAGAATGTCGGGAGTGAGAATTGAACTCGTTACCCTTAGCGTGAGAGGTATGGATGTTACCACTACGCCAGATCTCCTCCACATCTGTTGATTTGGGATATGTTTGAAGAATTACATCGTGAAACTCTTTGATAACGATTTGGTGACCCTGAAAAGGGCCGTTTTGTTTGGTTGTTGGGGATTTTTTTAATATTTCTTCACTTTTCCATTTTTTCTCGCCGTATAAGCTTTCTTTGGGTGAAAATGAACGCAACAAAACAGACAGCTTAAACCAAACGACCCGTTCTCGAGCGGGAACACACCAACAAAATTGGAATACATCGTTTCATATATCAAGTCATTTTTAACACAACTGCTACCATATACAATTTTACACTTACACTAAATTTTTCACAATACACGATCGGTCATGTCAATGACGATTTCCTCCAGGCAGTTTCGTTTTGATGTTTCTGATAGGGAATACGTTTCGGTAGGAACAAAAGCTCCACCTACTTTCATGTATTTGCAATGTCAATTTCCTCCAGGCAGCTTGGTTTTGATGTCTCTGTTAGAGAACACATTTCGATAGGAACAAAAGTTCCCCATACTTTCATGAATTTGCAATGTCGATTTCCTCCAGGCAGCTTGGTTTTGATTCTCTGTTATGGAACACATTTCGGTGGGAGCAAAAGCTCGCCCTACTTTTATGTATTTGCAATGCTAATTTCCTCCAGACAGCTTGGTTTTGATGTCTTTGTTAGGGATGTGTCGCCAATTTCGACAAACCAGAAGTGGTTATTTCCATTAGGATAGAGGTTGAGATTTTTTAATTGTTCGATAGTTAATTTCATGACATATATTATTTTCTTCAATATAAAAAAGTTGATGGGTCTGGACCTAGGGGCACGGACGGGATTTTGACATAGGACTGTGATTGTGTGTAGTAATTGCATTTGAATTGAGTTTTTCCATTGTTCAAAATTTTTAATTCTTCCTCTTGTGATACATCAAATGGAAGCCGTTAAAAAACCGTTCCTGTATGAACATGTAACCTTTAAACGGATTAGATGAGTCAACGTGGTAGAATCTGGAACCACACTTTGTTCAAAAATGTATACAAAAATACCAGTAAAGCCATTACTACCCTTTTCTTCTGTTTTTTTCAATTATGCAGAAGAAGACAAGGAGTCATCATTTATAATTTTTAAACACAAGTCTGAATAGTTAAGATCTACATTAATTTTTCATTAATTTTTCATAATAATTTTTCATTTCATTAATTTATCATGAAATGACTGAACAAAAAGCGTTTGAAATTGGACAATTTTAGTGATGTGGTAATTTAGTACGACCATAAAAATTAACAATTAATATTATTGAAACCAGATTTCTCAAACTGGCGTACACTACTGAACCAATTTATGTCGAATTTATATGAATACAATCTGTTGGAATTTCTCTAGCGATTGAACCAATAAAGATAATATTTTTTGAATTTTACTATTAAAATAAACCGGGAAACGTAAGAAAAAACGTTGTAAATAGGTTTTTCTTTCTTTGAATGGCCACCATTTCGTCAAAAAACATGTTTTTGACTTGTCATGCGATAGCGGCATCTCTACTGATTCAGAGTCTGTTCGTTTTTTCTTGTTTCAGATTACCAGAGGGGTTGGAATCATGTAAGCTATGGGACAACTTTTTTTTGAACCCTCTTACTTCATCAGCTTGTAACTATTCTAATCTATATAAATGAAAATGATTTGGTGTCCGTTTTTTAACCCTCATTCTCATGTTTTGTTTTGTTTGTTTTAAGGTGTCATTAAGAGCTTATCGAAAGGAGCAAAGAGTTGATTTTAGGATCTGCGCAAGTGAGTAGGCCGCTTATTAATATGAAAAAAGTAAATCAAATGTTGATCACGAATGAAATCATTAGGATTTGGGTTATTTTCTTAGGGAAACTTTTTTATGCAGTTCCTATCCACCGCATAAATTTTTCTTTTGAAATTGTGTAGCGAACATTATTTTTTAAAGCTACTGGTGAAGTTTAGTACGATTTTTTGTGCGGCCCTATCCCCCCGCACAGGTTTGCCTGTATTATTGTTTTTGAGTTAGAAATTTTGATAAAACATTAAGGATGAAAACTTTGGCCCTTTTCAAGAATTATTCTATTTTTTTTTTTGGAGATTTCATGTTTGCAAAGTAGTTTGAATGACCAATGTGTTTACACCCACAAAGTTTGCCAATGGCCAGTCGAGTTGGCATGAAATTCATCTAATATAAACCCGGTATTACTGGTATATATTTGACACAATGTATGATAGCATGGTTCGCTCTCCTTCAACAGAAACCCGAGAGCCATATATCGATAAATGTGAAATTCCATCGATGTGAAATTCACCTATTTTCTCGTCTACAAAGCCAGCCATCCATTTTTTTCAGGACCACAAGACAGTTTAAAAGAGACGAATTTTATTTACACTTATACTCATCCACTCACAAACTTACGCGAAGAACACTAGGCGAATTCTCAAAATATTCATTCATTCATTGTGAATTGAAGCAAATTATTCAAATCTACAAATAATAACAATTGATCTAAGCTCACCGTTGTATCGCCAAATTGACTGTGAGACTGTGGATATAGTTTGAGATTGACATTCAGTGTGTTAAAGTGTTAAAAACAGTTAAAAACTACGAACATTGTCAACAATCCAACCACAAACTCAAGCTCGATAGATTGGAGAGACCTAAATCGGAGATATTTGTTTGCAGAGCAAACGTTCATCTTAAAATTTGAACCAACATCTGCTCCACTCAATAAAACTCCAACGCAAACCAGCTTCAGCTGCCACAGTAAATTCTATCAAGACTCATCGTTTCGAAACGTCTTTCATCTCATGCAACGCGTGGTCTCCCTACGCGGGAGGACGACAACGAACGGCTTTCCCTATTGTGGTATATCTCGACGGATATCTTTTTCAAAAAACCCACCATCGGTTGAGCGTGCCTTTGTGCAGTGACTAACCGAAAAGTGTGCGGGGATTCCACTCCCAACTTTGTACGCGTGAGCTTGTGTATCTACTGTAGCTATTCTTTTTTTCCAGTACTTTTTGTCTGACAAATCAAATTGGGATTACCATTTTGAAATCCCCTGCAGCCTCCGCCGTCGTTTGGTTTGCCGATCCCTCTCTCGGCCGTTACGTCAAGCGCTGGATGAGAGGCGGATTCGATAACGAACCACATGGGATCATGATTTTGCCCACAATCTTTTATCCATCTTTTTTTAGCCAACTCCGTTTCCCGATTGGCGTGGAGTGTATTGTATAGGTGTATTTTTGCTTTTCTCGGAAGAATTGTATTCGAACATTGGGTTGTTAGCGCGGGGAAATTACTTTTTTCTCCTAACGAACCTGGCGCGATAGAACGCATGATGTTGGAGTTGAACCGAAAGTAAACCGTTAGGCATCGTTGTGAAGAGCGAAACAAATTACCTTCGACGTAAGACACATAAACATAATGTAGTAACATCCTCATACACTTGTAATTACTTCCAAAACGATACTACCGAGTTTGGGCTAAGTGAAAAACACGCCTCCCCCGGGGAAGTGTGTGTACATCAAGAGCGCGCAGAGCATTACATAAACCAAACTTTGCCAGCGATAGCAACAGCCGCAAAACAGAGGCAAAAGTTCGTTGAAGCAAGTAGCGGCGTTGAGAAGGCGTCTCGTCTCATACCCCAAACCCTCACAGCCATCAAAATGACTTAAGAGCCAGTTCCGAAATACGAGTTCCACTCCGGCTCAGTGATACCCCCACATAATCACATTTTCACTTCAATTCCATCCGGTATCGTAAATGAGCAAAATGGATGTATATCTTGATATCAAAATTAATTCATGTTTACGTCTTTGCAGTGTAGCCGCCGGAGCACACGGGCAGACAAAAACACGATCCAGCCAGCCGTCAGCCCCTCTCTCTACCGGCAGCTTCGAGGATGCTCTCTGCTAGTAACCGGAAATAACTTGGTCGCCAACCTCACGCCGTGCGGGAAGCTGACTTTCGGTGCGCTTGTGTTTCGAACTAGCACAAAACAAGCGTGAAAATACCAGAAGTAACGGCTCTCGCCATCATCGGGAATTTATTGACGGCAGAGGCGGATACAGCGAGGGTCAATCGTCTTTGGACGGAAGAGGTATTTAATGGTAAAGCATTCGGTTACACGTACTGCGAAAAAAATTAAAGATGCGTAGCAAAAGGTAGGGACTTTTCCGAGGTTTCGTTGCTTAATGTGATATAGGAGGGAGGGGGTAGCCGTGAACGTTACGTAACAAAATTTCTGTTTTATTCCTAAATAAATTCACGGAGTCCTATATGCTTGAGCAGCTAGCTTCGATTCTGGGACCGAATGAGGGGTGTTTCTTGAGCTAAGATGATAAAGCATTTGTTTTAATGGGTTTGACAGCAGCCAGTAAGCAAGCACCGATAGATGCATCTCGAACAGGGTTACAATATCTACATAATAATCTGTATTTCAACAGATTTTTCAGTCTTTTTAAACCAAAAAGATGCAAATACAGATTATATTTACCCGACTACGAAAGTACCGAAAGTAATTTGGTTTCATTTCCTTGAATAATTCTCGAGTAATGCAGAAATTTGTGTTTCATTTGTATGGCAGTCCTCCCTCAGAGGGGGGTGGAGAGTCTAACCACCTTAAAAACATTGATTGCACCCTAGAACTTCAATATGCCTAATTTGGTTTTATTTTCTTGAATAATTCTCGAGTAATGCGGAAGTTTGTGTTTCATATGTATGACAGGCCCCCCCGACTCCCTTAGTGAGGGGGGTGGAGAGTCTAACCACCATAGAAACATTTACTGCACCCTAAAACCTCCAGATGCCAAATTTCGTTTCATTTGCTTGATTAATTCTCGAGTAATGTAGAAATTTGTGTTTAATTTGTATGGCAGCTCTCCCTTAGAGAGGGGGGAGGGGTCTCAAACTATCACGAAAACCTTCCCCGGCCCCAAAAACTCTACATAACAATTTTAATGTTGATCGGTTCAGTAGTTTCCGAGTCCATATGAATCAGACAGACAGACAGACAGACAGAAATTCATTTATATATATACATATATATATATATACATATATATATATATATATATATATATATATATATATAGATTTTTACTACTGAAGTGGAAAAAAATAACTAAATAACTAAAAAGTTATTTAAAAAACTTCGATGCATTCTAAAGGGTGTGTCACATCAAATTGCATCACGGAAAAAACGCTGTAGAAATTTAATTTTTAGGAATTATATCTTCAGCTTTCGCTTATAATCAGATAAGAGTGTATAGATCACGTTGGCCATGCTTCACTGTCAATTTTTCGTAAATTTGGAAAAATGTCGTCGAACGAAAAAGAGCGTCGTGAATTAATCCTGTGCACTCATTTCGAGAATCCGGAGTTATCACATCGGGACATCGGTAAGATGCTGGGAATCGTCCAATCCACGGTCAGCAGAGTACTAAAACGATACTTCGAGAACCTAACCATCGACCGGAAGGTGGAGAACGGCAAAAATGGATGCTCCGTCAGTGAAAAAGATCACAAGCGCGTAGTTAAGCAGTTTAGACGTGATCCGAGAAGTTCGGTCCGGGATGTCGCCAATAAGCTGAATTTGTCAAGTTCATTCGTCCAGCGGACCAAGCAGCGGGGGGGCCTGCGTACATACAAGGTTCAGAAGGCTCCTAACCGCGACGAAAGGCAAAACATGGTGGGGAAGACGCGAGCCCGGAAGCTGTACACCGAAATGCTGACGAAGCCGCATTGCCTGGTAATGGACGACGAAACCTACGTCAAAGCGGACTTTCGTCAGCTGCCGGGCCTGTTGTTTTTCTCCGCAGAGGACAAATTCAGCGTTCCGGAGGAGATTCGCAAGCAGAAACTATCCAAGTTTGCCAAAAAGTACATGGTGTGGCAAGCGATCTGCTCTTGCGGAAAGCGGAGCGCCCCCTTCGTGATGACCGGCACGGTAAACGGGCAGGTTTACCTTAAGGAGTGCCTACAGAAGCGCTTACTACCACTATTGAAGCAGCACGAGGGCCTGACCATCTTCTGGCCGGATCTCGCTTCGTGCCACTATTCAAAGGACGTGTTGGAGTGGTACGAAGCCAACGGGGTCACCTTCGTGCCAAAGGAAATGAACCCGCCCAACGCGTCGTAGCTTCGCCCAATAGAGAAATATTGGGCGATTATGAAGCAGGTCCTCCGGAAGAACCCAAAAGTTGTCAAATCGGAGGCGGACTTCAAGAGAAAATGGATTTCTGTTCAAAGAAAACTACAACCTGACGTTGTACAGAACCTTATGGACGAGGTAAAGAGGAAGGTGCGAGCATACGGGCTTGGGCTCGAAGTATGAATAAAAAGAAAATGCCAAAAGTTGTTTAATAGTTTTTATTATACTGTCTAAAATTTTCAAAAGGATCGGTCTACTGGGCGAATTTCTACAGCGTTTTTTCCGTGATGCAATTTGATGTAACACACCCTTTATAATAATATCCGAAGCGAATTGAATAATATAATTCCGTACTTCTACGTCAAAAATGCGATCCTGTCCTAGATACAACCCCTTACAATTTTTTATCAGGGTGCCCATTTCAATTTTAGGGTGGTCCGAAAAATCATTTTTTTCCACTTTCTTAAATAATTCATAACTTTTGAACCACTGAATCGATTTAGATGATCCATATATCAAATTGAGGCCCAATATTGAGCTTGCAAAAAAAATGGATTTTATTTTCGTAAATATTGATTGTAGTCGTTTTTTTATTGTTTTCATGCCTTTGTACTAGACGGCGCTATATTGTTTTAGTATTTTTTCTTGAAAGCTGAGAATTTTTACATAACAAAGCTCGATTTTGTTTTTTTTTCGTTTTGGAGATATGATTTTTCAAATTTTTTCAAATGGTTCGAAAAAAACATATTTCCCCATTTTTGCCACTACAAAAAATCATAACTTTTGAACGACTGGACCGATTCAGATGAGCGATATATCAAATGAAAGGCAATGAACTAGTCTTATCACACATTATCACACTTGCAAAAAAAAAAAGGATTTTGTTTTCATAACTATTGCTGGTTTTGTTTTTTATACTTCACATGGACGCAATTTTTTTATATTAGCATCACAGCTACTAATAAAAGCAGCTGTCGACTTCTGGCGAGATTGTTGCATGCGAATAATCTCGGTTGCATCATAATAATCTCGGCAAGCATGTTAAATCATAAACTTCCCATTTTCAATCATCTTAGACAATATTCGTCAATAGAATCGTCAAATTCGAATTCATTATCATCACTACAGTCTAAATTGTACTCTGTAATACCGTTCTGAATCATATTTCGGACATTTTGTTCTAATATCTTGAGATGCTTAATGCACTGATGATATAACTATAAAATTAATATCACAATTGCTTCTTTAGAGTAATCCCTTGGTTTCACTATCATTTCACATGAGAACTACATTTGAATTATAACATAATCGGCAGAAATCTTACAACACTACTCATTATCGTTTGTGTTTGACGTTTTCTAAACGTGAGCACGTAGAATTTACCCGTTCATCAATATTTAAATTTCTCCCGTGTTTCATCAGTTCTCATCATCGTTAACAGTTTACTGTGATTGCTTGGTAAGTGTTTCACAGTTGACTATAAAATATAATCAAGTGTAATGTAAATTTCGTCCAAAAAAATACAAAATAAAGTGTCCGAAATTTGAATTCAATCTGTCCGAAATTTGATTTAGTGTCCGAAGTTTGATTCTTATTAGCTTCATTTGAAAAGCATTTTATTCGATAATTTTTTTTTATGTTTTCAATCAAATAGGTACCAAAGTAGAAAGCTTAAAAGCATATCGAACTAATTTATTAAAAATATCAACCAAATAATACCTGTGCATAAAGTTAAGATCTGTTTTCTGCATCATATGCATTAGGCGTCCGAAATATGATTCAGAATGGTAGTATATTTTTCAATCATTCACACTGAAGACCAGCATTTTTCACTGATCCGTTCAGTCAGAGTGGACCAAGTTTATTTTTTAATATACTCAGAATGTACACATTTTACACTAACGGGTTCAAGCACATTTCAACAAGGTACCTGTTAGCTTCTAGAAAAAGTTTTGTTGGTTTGAATTCGGTGCTTTAAAATTGTTTGAATTCAAATACAATTGATTGTCACATTGTCCACTCTGTCTGTACATGATTTAGAGCCATTTTGTCATGGTAAATGGTACATGGTTCGCTCTGACTACATACTATGAGGGATTTTCGTTGATCAATCATATCAATTTCGATCTGTTATTCCTGCTGTATGCGTAATTTACCAAATCTGAAAAAAGTGGTATGAAGCTCACATAAAGCCTAACCATATGTAATCATTTTTGCAACTTGGTCTTCAGACTTAACAGATGTAGAATGCAAAAGAAAAGCTTGTAAAGTATGTTTGGAGCAAGTTGCAGTTTTGCTTATGAATTAAAAAAGATGAAAAAGTCATCATTTTATTTTTGTTTTTGATACGTGGTATAATTGATACGGAATTTTATGATCCGATGGATATGTCATTGATGCAAAAAATGTGTAATTAAAGCCAATTTTTCACTTCTCACAAACAAAGATTTTGTTACATGAGACACTTTTGAGATTATTCAAATGACATAAAACACTTATGCAAACAGTCATTCTGATTTTTCAAAACAACTACTTCAACATAATTTAAACCAGAAGTTTTATGCGTATCCAAAATGATCAGAGCTTCTAACTTTAGGTGAATAAAGATCTTGTCGCTTGTGACACTTATGCGATTATTCACACCACATGAGGAAAATCCGCGTACAAAAACTTCGTAAAAAACCGTGCTAAAGACGCGTAAAAAAACCTGGGTGTACAATGTCATCAGCAAAAGCACAAGCGGTTACTAATGCCTACCGCTGAACAACATATCATTCAAGACATTCCCGTAAAACACCGCAAAATCCGTTTAGACTATGATAGATAGTTCACGAGAATGGGTACACACTACTAAGACATGACTCTGTAAGCTGTTGCAATCTCTTTTTCCTCACACACTGCTCACAACATCCGAACACATTTATCAGGTAGTGTAATATTTCTCCTCCATGTGGCTCCAAAATTGCCATGCGTCTCCACCGAACCATCTTGCAGCAAAAAAAAGCCTCGACATCAGTATCATCTCGGTAGACAGCCGAAGAGCAGTCGGGGACAGGTACATGCTGTTGTCACTTGTGTACCTTCAGGACCTCGTTATTCGAGCGCCAAAAAGAGAATCCCCCGAGTTACATTGTCAAGATGTTACGAAGATACTTTGAGCTTTGTTTTGTGGGTGTTTTTTTTCTCAGTTGTTGGTTTGAATGGCTTCTTGGGGTGGGGCAGGAGCGAGCGAGCAACACTTCCTCCTTCCTGGTGAGATAATAATTATTTCTTCAGGCAGTCGGCAGCTTAGCTAAGCGCACGCGGCGGGAAGGCAGAAGCCAATATTATTTCTAGCGAAACGGTGGAGCAGCAGCGGGGATCCATGGGTGGCGGATCTTAATGCTCAGAATAAACAAAAACAGATAATTCATCTCCTTTATGGTTTTTTGGTGGCGGTCTCTCCACAAATGGGTAGCTTGGGCTTAGTGGATTTGTTGTGAGTTATTGTTGGGTTGACTGAATGAGACGTCGAGAGAGATATGGTTATGGAGCTTTATGGGTGGAGGATTATGTTCTTGAATTGCGTTCACCTGTCCACGAAAGCGTGCTGTTTGGCAGTCCTTCAATTATGCTTGCGTTCGATGAAGCCATCAATGCACATTTCAGGAGCACATATGGCGCAGAAGCTGGGCGGTATCAGTCACATGCAAATTTTTCGTAATATCCACTTGCAAGCTGTCCCTACCAAATGGTGTCACTTTTCCAGTGCTCCGTGTCTGTGGTCGTGTCGATCACACCAATCGAAGTAGATGATTTTCAATTTAGATTATGGGGGAAGCGCTTGCCGGTGGCACAATCTTGACAGCTGTATCTTCGCTCTCTTCGCTGCATGCTTTATTTTAGAGTTTCCCTCCTATAATCGATATCCGGTGCGAATATAAATTGGTGTTGAGATGGAAAATATTTCCTAGAAGTGCAAGTACTATTTTTAATGAAATATTCAATTTTTGTTCCAATTCTCCGTATTTCCTGGATGAAATACGTTGGATTTTGTAACCACGTCGTTTGGCATCAACTTTTGGATTTTCGTTAACTGTTCGATATCAGACAATGAGGGAACAACATTCCTCGCGAGGAATGGTGACATACTTATTACGACTGATGAAGACATTTATCAATCCTATCTTATCATTCCTAGTGTTCCGTACGTGTAGTTTGCAGACTCATGTCTCAAATTGCTTCAGTTGCTCTTCTTTCCCGAGGTGGATTAGGTAATATCACTCAATGTGACTGTGGTGTAGGTTATTACTATATTGACCACATTTATCAGTATAGATTGACGGTTTTCAAGCATAATGAATGGTGTCTCTGACATTGTGAAGACATTCGTTTGATTTGGCGTTTCCTCCGATTCAACCTTCTTCAAGTGCGAAAACAGGAGTTTTGATTTCAATTTATCGATAATACATTAAATACAGAATTAATTTATTAATATATTTATCGCTATTTGTTTTTCCTTTTGACTGTTTCATTGTAAAGTTTGTCATAAAATCATAAACCTATCTGGTGAGCATATGAAGGTGCTATATTTCTGCTAGGGTGGCTTCGGTACACTAGATTCTTTGGTGTGAGCCTGTTCTGGAAATTGCACATGTTGGCGCGAATTTTATGAGTCCCGGTCAACTTAAAAAACCACTTTTTTGCAGCTCGTGATTTATTTCCAAACGGCTCAAAATTGAAATACACTAAGTGTTTACAAACAAGCGAACTCAAAACCAATAGAGTGTAGAAGTGAGCGTTAGTGTGTTGCCTGCATGCAACGTGTACTAAACTTTAAATAAGTAGTTTATAGCATAAGGTACGATGGCCAATCCCTCGCTACTATTTAAATGATGCTGCGAAGAAGATACCTACCGTACAATAGGTTCATTTTGTGATAGTCGGCCAATTATGTATTTTTCAATGTCCTATAGTCCAGTCTTTATCCTAGAATCTAAGTGAAAAGTAGTAATTGTCCTGTTTCTGTAGTAATGTAAAATTAAATGTAGTCTAAGTAAAATTAGTAGTTTCGTTGAATAAATGTAGTGTAGCAAAAATTTGTTTAAATAAATGTTTAATGTAATGGCTCGTTTCAACTTTCGTGTTCGGGATAAATTTGCGCAAAAATTTAAATTGTCACGGAAGTTGTGGTGGAATACTTTAATATTCAAACAAGAAACACTAAGTATAAATTTCATGCTTGGCAACAATTCTATAAACATACATAAATTGTTTCTTTTAACAACTCCTTTTATATCCCTGTTCTTTGCTAAATCTAACATCTGCGCTAACTCTAATCTTTCCGGTTTCCATCTCACCAACTCAATTCATATATAGTATTTAACTTCACTTTTTAGTTCTCTAAACTGTTCAACTCTTAACCGTTTCGCTATTTCTACTATCTGTCGATTTATCGCATCACTCCATATATCTAAACAATTGTAAACAATAACGAACTGTTGCGGCAACAATAGCAATCAACGTCTATCGCAACGAGGTAGTTCAACCAAATGAAACAGCTCATCGATGCCTCAGCAGTACAGAATAAACATTGAATGACGCTTGGGAGCAGCGAACTACTCTCATTGTACAAGTTTACGACGCCAGCCACGTCCTTACAGTCACCAGGAGAAGGGAAGGAATGTTAGTATGGTATTCGTGGCCAGGAGGGTTGCCTTTAAGGTAAAGGTGGAAGGAAACCATTGTAGTAGTATGGGTAAAACCACGTGTAAAAATGGGGTAATAGTGTTTGTGAGAGAAGAGCAAAGCACACGTAAATAGATCGATTCACTTATCAGACTGTGTGGCGCTTCACTGACACGAGTCATAGACAGTGTCTTGGAATATCAACAAATATTCACGAGTGACGAATATGATTTTGTAAATGACTATTTTTCAGCTTGAAACACACTGCTGAAGCGCTCCTCTTAGGAATAAATATTGTAAATTAAAAAATATATATAATTGGAAAAATCTTATTAGAATTGTATAAGAATTTCGATTTTTATAGATCAATGTGGTACCTCCCACATTCACAATTAATGAGTAGAATACGAAAAAATAAATAAACAGTAGGAAGCACACTAGGAAAAACTCCGCCTCCGCAGTTCAGGCGGCGATGAGTAGGATAATATTAGTTACGGAATTAGATTCCTCATCCTTAGTGATGAGGAAAATAAAAAGGTTAAAATAAACAGGGAGTCAGGATTGTGTAGCCGAGTAGAACGGTTGTTCGGAAAGAAAAAACAGGAAGTGGGTTATATCTATGGTATAACCGCAAGGGTGACGTAGGACTATCGTTGATTTAGAGATCATTTGTTTGAAGTTGAATCTGAATTCATTCTGAATGAATGAATATTTGGAGAACTTCGAAAACGAGAGCGTTACGTTGGAGGCACAAGGTTTTATGCATCCAATATTGGATACGGAAATATCCTACTGATGGGGAAGAATAATTTTCAGAAGCTATCCTGTTGATTGCGATTGATTGAAAAATCTCAAAACCTAATGTATTTAGTCACAGTGTTACATGGATAGAAAACATTAAAATAAACTCTTTCATATGAATGTAATTTTAAATTCCCAGAGGAACTGGCAGATTATTTTCAGTAACGATTAGATATTTCCGCGGCTGCTTCGAGATCTTCCCGGGGAACCGTTTGTAGCATCACTCTCCTCCTGATGGATTCCCTTCTGGCCTACGGTGCACAAACAGGCTCTTGGTGACGCCGTTCATCCGCGCTTTCATGTTAAATGAAGAGCTTCACCACAACAGCGACAACATGCTCCAATCGCTGTTCAATTATAACTGAGTGGATTTCCGAGCGGCGCTCGCTTATATACCGATTGGTGATTTCAATAGCCTATTTTGAAAGCAAATTTAAGACTATTGAAACAAGTTTTTGGATCAGAAAGTAACAAGTATAGAACGCGTAGACATTTTATCTTTCGAATGAAGTGTTTATCATACCATTTCGTTCAGTTGTTTAGGAGCTATTAACACTCAAAATCTCGGTCTTCGGCGTAACGCTTTCGTTTTCGAAACTTTGATTTTACACCCCGGTATAGAAATGAAAGACGTAGTCCTACGTCAAAAAAACCCCGCTCGGTGCGCGTACACTGCCCTCGTTATATTGATGACAATAACAAACGAGTTCATATTGTTTATGTGAAAATAATTTTGACGTCGGACTACATCTTTCATTTCTATACTGGGGCGTAAGTTCAAAGCTTCGAGAACGAGAAACAAGATTTTGAGCAATAAAACCTCTTCGCCGGTTGAAAGAAATGTAATGATAACCGCTTTATTCGACAGATAAAACCTAGTCTACGCGTTATATGTGTGTTACTTATTGATCCAAAAATATTGTTTCAATAGCTGAAAAAAAGCTTTGAAAGCAAGCTATTGAAATCACAAAAATCTGTATATAAGGTATATAAGGTGCCAGCTCGGAAATCCACTCAATTATAATTGTACAGCGGTTAGATCATTTTGGAACAGTTACTGCTTCAAAAAAAAAAACTTGCTGCTGTGAAGAAGGCGACCAGCAAGAAGAAAGCTGCTGCTACTGCTGGCGTGGCTGCCCGAAAGCAAAAGTCAAACAAATCCTCAAAATTCGCTGCATGCAAGCCGAAAACACCGAAGCCATAGAAATCAGTGCAGCTTCAGGAAAAAAACTACCATCGCCACTCATAACGCACAACACGAGAGAAAACAAGATAGTGTTTTCAGCGAATCAAATCCAGTTCTTTTAAGAAAGAGTTTATCAAATACTGCGGTCAAATGCATTCTTTTTGTAATTTCTTCGATCAACGTAAGACTACATCTTTCGAGGACTTATTAGGGGTACAATGAATCTTGAGAAAGACAATTCATTCCGGCTCGACACTCACACAAACAATGTTCACTCATCAATGTCACAAAAGGGAAGTGGGTGTTGTGAGGGGGGGCAGAGTGAGCGCAACATTTATGTAGACTGATTGGAAGCGACAGTTATGTTGTCTATGGGAAATGGTATACAAATTAAATCACACATAAAGGGGAGAAAGAATCTTGACTCTTTTAGTTTTGTGGGCAAGACTAATTGGTTCACCTTCACTATCGGTCAATTCGATTGGACCTTCAGTGATACTATTAACTTGATAAGCGACCTGCATGTTAAATTTAAAATTTGCATATTGTTACGATTTAGTCTGGTGCGGCTGCTCTCAGCCCCCGAGGATATAATCTGCTGGTTCCGGAAGGGAACACAATCAAAGCCCCTCGGCCTTATCTATGACCGTACAGTGATGGGCGCGAAAGGCCTCTTTTGGGTCCTCGGGTCTCAGGGTCGTCGTGTGAGTTGTGTGGGAAAGCTTTCGGATTTGGGTTAGCGAAAAGAAGTAATTTTCAGGTTAATGAACAATATTTATTGACTCACGGATCCTTCTCCGGTTACTGGTTGATATCTCGGGTTGGCGGCGGGTACTGACGGGTGATGATCGGCTACGGCGTGGACGGGAATGGTATCGGCGAGATGGCGGTCGGCAACGGCGAACGGGCGTCTGGTATGACGTAGTTATTTCTCCAGGATCTTGGCTTCGGTGGAAGGTCGCAACCTCCGTGTTGTCCTTGACGATGGACGAGTGGAGCGTGACGAGCAACTCGTGACAACTGGCTACGTAGCTCCTTTACGGTGATCCGTACCAGCACGATGCTGGTGAGGGCGAGACAGGCACACTTTTCTGGCTGGTCCTTGATATTTAGCTGTCCTTACTATGGCCAGCGACCAGGGCTATTTCAGCCGGTTTCTCCGCTCACTGTATTGATCCGCAACGTGATATTCACTATACAGAAAACTGGTGAGAATCACTTTGATCCAACTTGATCGATGTGCACGATTCCGCGGTCGAGACCCAAGAGGCCTCAATTCCTTTCCAATTCCTTTCTCGAACCTCCACCTTTCCTTCTTTCCGAATTCTTCCGTTCCAACCATTCCACTTTCCTACCATTCCAATCTGTCATCCAGTCCTGCTCATCGTAGCCACCTAGTGGTTATTTCCACCCAACCACCCATCATGGCGGGGATTCAAAATTTAATAGGGTTTTCCCCTTGATTTGGGATCCCCAACTTTTGCTTTCGTCGAACATTGTTTTTCACCTTCAAACACCACTCCCGTAAACCAAATAGTGAGAATCAAATTTTCCTTTTTTATGTGAGGTTCTAATTGTAACAATATATGGTTACAATATGGATGGTCCATCAGAGATGGGCAGGAATATCATGGCAAAGATGACGAGAGACTGGTAGGATAATTCTAATCTTCATCCGAAACGTGATCACTGCCTGTTAAAAATGCAGACACAGCATCCAATTTAGTCAACCTATTATTATTTCCATCGGACACAAACAAAGTTCCCTCAAAATGCCCCTGAGAGAAATCAATGTTGACTCTTTTAATTTGAAGATTAGCATTTATTTTATATAGTCCACATACGTTGCATATTCAAATTGCATCGGAGAATATACAATCACCGCCCACATTGCAAAAATCGATTCACTGAGCTTGCAGCAATAGATCAACCTGGAACCAGTGAAAGAATGAATGAAAAAATGAAAGAATTCGCGAAAACTGAATGAACGATCGGAAAAAGTCACAAATGAGCACAAAACACCCATAAATTCACACAAGATCTCCACCGATAAACGAATCATAAAAATCAGTTTGCTTCTTATTTCGGATATTGTTTTAGAAATCATCGAAATAATTCTTTAGGACAACTAAAGGGTGTGTCACATCAAATTGCATCACGGAAAAAACGCTGTAGAAATTCGCCCAGTAGACCGATCCTTTTGAAAATTTTAGACAGTAAAATAAAAACTATTGAACAACTTTTGGCATTTTCTTTTTATTCATACTTCGAGCCCAAGCCCGTATGCTCGCACCTTCCTTTTTACCCCGTCCATAAGGTTCTGTACAACGTCAGGTTGTAGTTTTTTTTTTGAACAGAAATCCATTTTCTCTTGAAGTCCGCCTCCGATTTGACAACTTTTGGGTTCTTCCGGAGGGCCTGCTTCATAATCGCCCAATATTTCTCTATTGGGCGAAGCTCCGGCGCGTTGGGCGGGTTCATTTCCTTTGGCACGAAGGTGACCCCGTTGGCTTCGTACCACTCCAACACGTCCTTTGAATAGTGGCACGAAGCGAGATCCGGCCAGAAGATGGTCGGGCCCTCGTGCTGCTTCAATAGTGGTAGTAAGCGCTTCTGTAGGCACTCCTTAAGGTAAACCTGCCCGTTTACCGTGCCGGTCATCACGAAGGGGGTGCTCCGCTTTCCGCAAGAGCAAATCGCTTGCCACACCATGTACTTTTTGGCAAACTTGGATAGCTTCTGCTTGCGAATCTCCTCCGGAACGCTGAATTTGTCCTCTGCGGAGAAGAACAACAGGCCCGGCAGCTGACGAAAGACCGCTTTGACGTAGGTTTCGTCGTCCATTACCAGGCAATGCGGCTTCGTCAGCATTTCGGAGTACAGCTTCCGGGCTCGCGTCTTCCCCACCATGTTTTACCTTTCGTCGCGGTTAGGAGCCTTCTGAACCTTGTATGTACGCAGGCCCTCCCGCTGCTTGGTCCGCTGGACGAATGAACTTGACAAATTCAGCTTATTGGCGACATCCCGGACCGAACTTCTCGGATCACGTCTAAACTGCTTAACTACGCGCTTGTGATCTTTTTCACTGACGGAGCATCCATTTTTGCCGTTCTTCACCTTCCGGTTGATGGTTAGGTTCTCGAAGTATCGTTTTAGTACTCTGCTGACCGTGGATTGGACGATTCCCAGCATCTTACCGATGTCCCGATGTGACAACTCCGGATTCTCGAAATGAGTGCACAGGATTAATTCACGACGCTCTTTTTCGTTCGACGACATTTTTCCAAATTTACGAAAAATTGACAGTGAAGCATGGCCAACGTGATCTATACACTCTTATCTGATTATAAGCGAAAGCTGAAGATATAATTCCTAAAAATTAAATTTCTACAGCGTTTTTTCCGTGATGCAATTTGATGTGACACACCCTTTATATCGAAATTATCAAAAGTAAAACAAAACTTGTTGGAATGGGCCGATGCTGCTGGAAGCCATGATGTGGGCTGACCTGGTACATCTTTTATTATTTCCTACATGATCATTTTTTACCCCCCATGTTAGACGCAGTTCTACATCAAAAATCAAATCGGGGATAAAAACGCACAAAAGTACTCACAAACAAAGGTTCACGTCAAGTTTGAACACTTTTCCCATAAATGAATGACAACAACTTGATTGAAATTATCAGATTGGAATTTTCTTGATGAGAATGCGTAAGAAGAAAAAAACTATCTGTTATTCAGCTGGCTCCTCTCTTTCAGGTATATATATATAATAACATTTATCGTAAGAACGATTCTGCGTAATATGCATTTGAAAACTCCTAATAAACGTTACATCGTGGGGGGATATGCAAAGTTCTGGTGCGACTATCACTTATTCCCTGAGTGATGGAACGAACAGACACTGCATACATAGCAAACTGTACTGCACTACAATAGATCAAACTAATGGTCGCAGTGGTACACTGCTTCTACGGAAGAAATGGACTGTTTTTGTTTTGTTGTGTGTTTTGACAGCAAAGCGACTTTCGCAGCTGAAAAATACATACGGAATGACAAGTGTTTATAGAAGACAGCGAAAATTTTCAAAAAAAAAAATGCTTATAGCTGGAACAATCGGTGGGTGTCGGTTTTACCCTGATTTCCTCCACTTGCCTACGCATTTCGATTGGCATTGTAGTTGTGTCACTGCTATTCCTTTTGTCTAAGAGTATGACTAGTTTTAGATTTCATGTTGATCGAATATTGTAAGCTACTTACCACTACAGGGTATTTAGGAACGTTGACTATCGTCGTCCTACTCTACATCAATCCACTTATCGTTCTTGTATATTCAGCGTTCCTGGTTATCTGTAATTAGGAATGTAAAAAAAAGTTTAGTGATAACTTGCTTCAACGAAAAACTTAAAAAAATCACAAGCTCGGTCATGCAACATTCGTCGTACTATCGTAGGAGGAGATTGCATCATTATGCGACATTTTTATAATTGCCATTATCTCACATAGTTCGTCTCCAGAAAAAAACAAGCTTTTTTCCTACCGTTCTTCTGCCCTATCAGATTCATACAATGTGGCAAATAGTGTGGATATGCAGGGCATTCTTGTTGCTGCCATTATCACCACCGTGCGAAGAGCCAAGAATCTCGAACGCTCCGAGAGAAGCGATGATGCTGTGCAGCTGCCGTGAAACGCAAATAACACCCGGAAAATTATCTGCAGTGTTTAAACAGCTCATTATGGTGCATTCAAGCATTCTTTGCTCGAGTTTTCGAGAATAAGTTTGGAAACTTTCCAGGCAGAGTGATACATTCTCGCCCGATAGGATGGTGAGGTTAGTGGGGTTAGGGTGCTTTAATTATTCAATGGGATCTCACCTAGTGAACAGCAGAATCATTTAAGCCACAAGATTTATTCAATCGGCATAAGTGAATTACGTGAAATGCCAGACCCATACACACACATTAGCTGTCTCATGTCATTTCCATTCCCGGCGGAATGCGCCTTAGAAGTTTAATTTAATACTCGGCATTACCCAGAGGTTATGCTGTGCCACAACTCAATTTTCCACATCGAACACTGTCGGAGCAGCGTCCTTTGATAAGCTCAGATCGTTCTTATGAGGATATCTTCAACCATCCTTAAGATTTGCGCCGTTCGCCCATCCGGATCATCTCGGATTGCAATACGGAAAACGGGAACGGAGCGTTTCTTGTCTCTAAGACGGCCGACGCTAGACACTCGGACAGACACATAATCGGAAACGGTACAGACTGGTAATAATTTGCCAATATTTTATAATTGCATTATCCCAGCAAAAGCCCGCAACAACAAACCAATGACACAAGTTTCGCAAGATGGCACGAGTGCAGAATATCGAATAAGTGCCGCATGCAAGCTCGACACATTTTCCTCGAACAACGGGTTTTTTTTGTTGTTGTCCCTCTAGGCTGGGGAAAATCTTGTGAGTCAGGTGTAGGATGGAAGACTTCCAAGGAAGCGGAAGACAATTCTTGCGCCGTCCAACATCAGCGCGCAAAAGCAATTTGCAACACCCCCCCCTTTTCCCCTCTCCAGTATGGACACCGATGGTTTGGAATGGATTGGCCTCCGAAATCAGAGTCGATTGGTTGCCACCCACAAGCCCATCGTGTGAGCAGCGTTGACGAAATTGCGGATGCCGAAACGGATCCATGTTTCTCGTGGTAGAAGGCAAGCTCAATTGTAGGCTCCTAACCGAAACCTGATATCTACGACGCTGTGTTCCATTGTGATCAAAGCAAAAAGTGCCGCCCAAACCCCGCGTGCTTAACCCCAAACAGCTGCATGATAAAAAGGGGGGCTGCGCGAGAGGAAGTGAACCGGCAGTGGAATCATGCAATGACGATAAAACAACCGCAAGCTGGATCGTGATTTGTATTTGAAACAAGCAATTTTCTCGTTCTCAATCTCAACTATTTTAGGAATGTTAGGTTTCAGGGGTGGGCAGGCGAATGGTCGCCGTCATTGGGGTAGGTAGGCTCCCTTCGCGAGGGGTTTTAGAAACTGCGGGCAAAACCCAGGCTCTCGGAAACAGCAACGGCGGTGCTGCCTCACAATTAGATTTGTTATGAAGTCCCTTGTTTTCGAAGCCGGCAAAATAAGCGAGACGATGGGGTAGACGAATTGCAGTCGGAGGGGGCGCATCGTTTGCAAGAAGCCGGGAGTCTGTATGTTGTGCAGAGGCTATTTATGTGTGCATATTCGGTACGACAGGGTTCTGTCTCTCGGTTTCTTATGCGATGTTGAGGTTTCGTGTGTGGAATTGAAATAATTGCACGAAGAGCGATACTTCCGCAGCGGAGAGCAACACACAATGTCTTGCAAGGATGCATGATGCGATGGGTCTCGGAGGATTCAAAAGAACTTGTCTGTATGGGCTGATTGAATGCATAAATCGGGAATATAATAAACCGAAACGACGGCAGGAGTGCAAGACTAATCTGAATGATTCCAGTAGAATTCACATTGGTTGGTGAATCTCGGAACGATTGTGAAAGAGACTAATATTTTTTCAGAAAACAGTTTAAAGTATTTCGTGCTTTTTTATCAATCGAATTTAAACAAAATTTAATAAACCAATTCAATAAATATTATTCTAGATAAGATCGTATATGCAAATTCATTTTTTGAATAATTAGTATGATTAATGATTATATTATAATAATAAATAATAATAAATTAATATCATAATTACGTTAGACCCTGTTCGAAAGATAAATAAGCATTGATGCTCAACAGTTACGGCTCATCACAACTGCTATGTAGCCGATTCTTCGCAATTTGCAATTTGATTTTGGAAAAAATGACTCCAGAATCGATACTGAATTTAATTTAAGGTAATGTAGAATCAGCAGAGTGATGTTAGTTGATCTTTTGGGTTGTCTCGATGGTCGATTTGGAACATGCTGCCAGTGAATGCATCAAAAACTAAAGCTATGTTTATTGCCAGAAATAATCAAAATAGCGAGTTACCATCCTTGTTCTTAGGCACCGAGAAATTAGATTACGTTGACACGGCTTGTAATCTAGGGTTTATCATCCAAAACAATCTAGAATGGGACAAACACATTAATAAACAATGTAGCAAAATATTCGCTGGTTTACGACTTTTGAGGCTCTCATCTTACATGCTTTCAACTCCTATAAAGTTACGTCTGTTTCAATCATTGCTTCTTCCACATTTTATGTATGGAGATGTTTTTCTGTTGAATGCATCTGCTCGAGCGATTGACAGATTTAGAATTGTTTTAAACTGTTGTATTAGATATGTTTTTAATTTAGGTAGATTTTCTAGAGTGTCTCATAAGCATCATGTTCTACTTCCATGAATTTGTAAAGTTGCGAGCATGTCTAACTTTGTTCTAAATTATTCATTTTCGTTCCCCTACATACTTATATGAAAAACTGACTGCCTTTCGTAGTAATCGTAGTAGGAACTGTGTGATACCACGATATAATTCATCGCATTATACATTGTTTGTCAGGGGCATTGGTTTTTGGGATCAGTTACCTAACGAAATTAAGAGTATTAATAGTGTGAGTGGATGTCATAGGGAATGCGTTTAATTGTTTAACAGGAGGAATCAACAAAATTAATTGGTTAAATTTAAAATTATAGATAAGTAAAAGTAGATTGAAGAGCTCAATGAATTCAAACTAAATGTAGTACATGGAAAGGAGAATTCCTTACGCTACAATGATTTGTGTATCAATAAATAAAAAATAAATAAATAAATAAATAACATACGGCAAAGTTGTTGCTGTAAGTGGTTGACCGCGAATGCGGTCAATGTGGTCGTGGCAATGGGGCTAATATTCTTAACCCTCCTACACCCAAAATTTATTTTTAGCACATGTTTTGGCATCCCGATTTATTACATTAAATGAGCTGAAAAATAACAGAAAATGTTCTGGTATAGCATTTCTATAATATAAAGTATAGCAATATAAGAGCAATATGGGCGAGCGAAACAAGAGACACATTGTAAATGTGCACGCATTAAAGCTTTTGTCATACACGGCCCAGTCCGAGAAGGATATAGATTCATGTTTATGCTCTCATTTCTGAACGGTTTTATTTAGCTTGACTAGCGGCCCAATTCTATGTTTTAATAAGTTTACCGCAAAGTCATTGGAATAGCTTTGCTGTTGCACTCAAACAGACTCTCGCAACAACGCAGACGCACACACTCTCTCACACAAAAAACGCATCGCAGCTGCTCACTGCTCACTCTCTCACTATGTTTGTGTTTACGTAAAGAATACGAACATTTACGACCGTTTACGACTGTTCACGACGACCGCGCTTTATTTTTTAGCGATTTTATTTATAGTAAGACCTGCAATTGACCTGCAATTTGTTTGTATGTTTGTATGTTTGTAGGTTTTTATGCTTGTAATATGCTTGTCTTTAGCGCTTTACCACATTAATAGAAATGTGAACCCCTTTCTGTTGACCGATATATCTGAAATTTTGAACACATCTTTATTTCTGCAGTTACTATAAAACTGCGTATTTCATGATTTAAAAAATCCAAGATGGCGGCCGCTACAAAATGGCGGAATACATATTTTCTCAAAACCCCATCAATATGGGTATCAAATGAAAAAGATTGAATAGTAGAACACAGTTATTTATGAAAATACGAATCCAAAATGGCCGCCACCACAAAATGGCGGATTGCACATTTTCTCAAAACCAGATCAACATGGGTATCAAATGAAAGGGATTGACTAGTAGAACACAGTTATTCATGAAAAATGCAAATTCAAAATGGTCGCCACCGCAAAATGGTGGATTACATATTTTCTCTAAACTCCATCAGTATAGGTATCAAATAAAAGGACTTGACTAGTAGAACACAGTTATTCATGAAGAATGTAAATCTAAAGTGGCCGCCACTACAGAATGGCGGATTACATATTTTCTCAAAATTCCATCATTTGGGTATCAAATGAAAGGGATTGACTAATAGTACACAGTTATTTATAAAAAATGCAAATCCAAAATGGCGGATTACATATTTTCTTAAAACAATCCCCATCAAAATGGATATCAAGTGAAGGAGCTTGACAAGTGGATCTGCTATTTAAGAAACTTCAAATCCAAGATGGCCGTGGTAACAAAATTGCCAATTACTTTTTGAAACGGTTTCATTCAACTTGACCTGTTTGTATGTATGTTTGTATGTCTGTAGGGTTGTCGCAAATTAATAAAAATTTGACCCCGTTCCATTTGATTTATTGATCTGAAATTTGGAACAAACCTTTATCTCTATTGTCATTATAATACTGTGTATTCCATTATTTTGAAAAATCCAATTTGGCCGCCGGTAAAAAAAGGCTGAATGGCTTGACTTGGAGAACGCACTACATCATGAACAACTTGAATTCAATAAGGTGTACATATTTTTTTGTAATTAGTTGCAGAAGTAGGAGATTCAAACATGCTAGTTTGGATTATGTTCTGTGTTTATCTGTAGTTATTTGTAGTATATGTGAATACAATTGTGTGATATTTATGAACTTCGTTCGAAGGCCGATGGAACTCCAATATTAGAATTAGTCTTCAAATTGATTGAAATTTAAGCCGGTGTAAGTGTTTCTTGAAAGTGGTTTGTGTTCGTCTGTAATTATAGCAATACAAGTATGTGAGGTAAATATTAATGTAAATACAATATTTTGTGTGTAAAGTTTTTTTTAGATGTCTATGTAAACAAAAAACAAATGTTATCATTCAACCTTCACGATTGGAGTTCGATACAAAGTAGGCGCGATGGATAACGGAATATTTCGCTGGTCTTGTTGGATTTATAGGAGTTCTGTCGGTTACCTTCTGAAGTTTCCTAAAGGTTAAACTCTCCACCGTCCCAATTAGAGGTAGATAAATAGTACGCTCGATGGTCAATGGAATACATAGCTGGTTCGATTGATATTAGAGAAATTGCCTCGGTTACCTTTTCAGATTTCCCAAAAATATCTCTCCACCGTCGCGATTGAAGTTCGATAAAGAATATGCTCGATGATTACCGGATTATACTGCCGATCTGATACGTTTTAGAGGAGGTATCTTCGCAGGTTTCTCTAGGGGCGATTAACGGAACATATCTCCGGTTCGATTGATTTCACAGGGGTTCTCTCGCTTACCTTCTCAGGTTCCCCAAAGATAACTCTACGCGTTGAATCTCATTACCTACTATCCCTTCCATGATAATCGCAAGGGAACCACGTTATAAAGGCGACCCTGCTGGTCGCGAATATCATATTGATATTCTTTCCCATCCCCTCGTGACTGTAAGGATGTGGCCGGTATCGTTATTGACTATTCAAAGCTTGAATCGCCGAAACTTGCATAATGAGAATGGTTTGCTGCTCCCAAGCGTCATTCGGCGAAATGTACAGTCCACCTAAGCTCAAGTTTATGGTCCGGACTGAGTTGCGTTGTTCACTTCTAAATTGATATTCTCGATTTGGACATACCGAATTTTGGCGTTCGAATTTCAATTTCTCAAGTCCAGACAACCGATTGCAATTTACGTTCCAGATACAGATCCCTTGTGATAATACCGGATTATGGATGTTACTTCCTGATCGAAATTTTGGAGATGTTTGAGGATCCGAATGGCAAACTAGGAAGTGAAATCACTACTTAAGAATCTAGATACCGCTTTCCAGTGTCCAGATTCTATATTTATTGTGGAAAATTTGAATGAATTATTTTCCAGTTATTATTTCAATCTGGGGAATTCTGTATTCGTACTGTTAACAGATTCCAGATCTCAACTTCCAAACCTTGGAGTTGGAATTCAATGAGCTTTTTCTTCAAATCATTTTCTTCATCGTATGGATATCTAGAAAATTGCCCTTATCGACTAGTCCCGAATATCCAGGAAAATTCATGTTAGAATCGTCCGTGTGAAGCAAATTTGTAGTTATTGACAGTGCCATTTTCTGCTAACCTAACCCACTCTCACCCGCACTGCAACAGTTCACACAATTCCCATCCAAATCACCATTATCACACCCCAATAGAACGAGAAACACATTAATGTGCACATCGCGTTCGATTACTGGCACCGATACTGACAGCAACACCTATTATTCGGGGCTGTCAGCTCTGAGATACCAATCTGTAGCCGTATTGTGTCCAAGCGGAAAGCGAAAACTGCCTACCTGTTAATTAGACATTAGCATGGCAGAGCCGATACCAAAGCAAGGCGCTTCGGATCGGCGGGCGCCCCCAACATGCTGCTGACATAAACTATTTTCACATTTTGTTGAACAGACACCGACATTTTTGTCCCACACTACCCACCTCACGTTCACTTCCGACCCGAACAAAGGCATGATGGTGTAAAATCGGAGCCATGTAAACCTAATTTTCCACCGACAACTGAGACATCTGTGTTCTCCTCCTGTTTTTCATACAATTTCAATGTTATCCTCGGATCGAGGTGATACTTCTCGGCTCGGATGGGCTGTCTGTTCCGATCGGCCGTGGGATGCTACAAGCGTCGATACCGGTTAAGCCACTGGAGTGTGGTTGGTTAGTGTGGAGATAGAGAAACATCGCACCAATATCATGCTAACTAGAAGCCACCCATTGGAGGGCGGAGGCACAAGCTGATGGATGATGGTTTTCGAAATGAATTTACTAACGAGCTGATGCAATTCAATTATAATTCATTATGTAATCATTCGTAGGATGGAGGGCCCAGCTATTCATATCGATTGGGGTTACCTTTTCACTGCATGAACGGGTTCAGATGTTATCGATGCCGTCATCCCTTCGGAAGTCCGGATTGATGATACTAGAGGCAGTTTTCGCCTCCGAGTGAGGCAACCATGGCTCTTGGGACTAATGGCGGTAATTAGTGGGAAAGTAATGACTGATGATCTCTCACACAAAGCGGCATCGAGAAGTGTCATGCTCAAGAATCTCAGGCGTCTGATATCGATTATCCAATATTCATGCGAAGGTCGTTTCACATACTGAATATAGATGTACCGGGTGATTTTTTGACGTAGGACTACGTCTTTCATTTCTATACGGGGTGTAAATTCAAAGTCTCGGAAACGAAAGCGTTACGCCAGAGACGGAGATTTTGAGCGTTAATAGCTCCTAAACCACTGAACGAAATGGTATGGTAAACACTTCATTCGAAAGATAAAATGTCTACACGTTATATACTTGTCACTTTTTGATCAAAAAACTTGTTTTAATAGCCTTAAAATTGCTTTCAAAACAGGCTATTGAAATCACCAATCGGTATATGAGCGAGCGCCGCTCGGAAATCCACTCAGATATAATTGAACAGCGATTGGAGCATGTTGTCACTGTTGTGGTGAAGCTAACTTCGTTCATCATGAAAGCGCTGATGAACGGTGTCACCAAGAGCATGTTTGTGCACCTTAGGCCAGAAGGGAATCCATCAGGAGGAGAGTGATGACACAGAGAAGGCGACCAAGAAAGTAACAGCATCGAAAATTGGTTCCGCTTGAGACATCGGAGCAGCCGCCACACACACACATACACGCGCGCGACTCTTTTCGTTTGGTGGTTATCGAGCAATCAAGAAGAATCCGGAAAGATGTCATAGATGCTGCAAAATAATCTGCCAGTTCCCCTTGGAATTGAAAATTACATCCAAGCGAAAGAGTTTATATGAATGTTTTCTATTCATATAATACAGTGATCAAATGCATTTCGTTTTGTGATTCTTCAATCAAGTGCAATTAGCAGAAAAGCTTCTGAAAATTATTCTTTCCCATCAGTAGAACATTTTCGTATCCAATATTGGATGCGCGCGCAACGGAAAATATTTCGCATCGTGGAAAATCATATAATGTTCAATTGATCATTGCTCAGTCGCTGAAAGTTTCAAACTCAGAGAGTTCATTCAGCTCTAGTTTGCCTTCCAAATTGCCATAGTAAATCACACCTTCTCTCGATTCAATAACGGACAAAAAGCCTAATTAGGCGATTTTCTGGTGATGAAACGCATTCGGTATGTTTCGAACTGTGAGGGGGCACAGAAAAGCCTATCCATCAGGAGGAGAAGAGAAGGCGACCAAGAGAGTACCAGCATCGAAAATTGATTCCGCTTGTAGCATCGGAGCAGCCGCCACACACACACATACACGCCACGCGCGCAACTCTTTTCGTTTGGGGGTTATCGAGCAATCGAGAAGAATCCGGAAAGATGTCATCGTTGCTGCATAATAGTTTGCCAGTTCCCCTTGGAATTGAAAATTACATTCGAGCGAAATAGTTTATTTTGATGTTTTCTATTTATATAATACTGCGATTGCCTTTGTGATTCTTCAGTCAAGTGCAATTAACAGAAAATCTTCTGAAGATTATTCTTCCCCATCAGTTGAATATTTTCGTATCCAATATTGGATGCTTAAAACCTTGTGCCTCCAACGTAACGTTCTAGTTTTCGAAGTTCCCCAAATATAAATTTATTCATTCATTCAGAATGGATTTAGATTCAACTTCAAATAAATGATCACTAAATCAACGATAGTCCTACGTCAGCCTTGTGGTTATACCACAGATATAACCCACTTGCTGTTTTTTCTGTTTATGTTTTTAGCGCTATATTTTTGACAAATCACGCGTGATTTTTTCATGTGTCAAAATTGATTGCAGTTTCCTTCGCCATTTCGTTATGGTTAGTCTTACAAACGAACTACGCTAACGATTCATTGAATTTTATTATCAAAATCAATGCTCTGTTGGAATGCGTTTTTTTTTGTTTTTTCGGAAAATTATCTTTGACTTCGAGCACAAAATAACTGACGAGCGGAAATCGAATATAGTCTTGTTTGGACTTCCGGTTTGCCGATACTGGCTCGAAATGATGAGTAACGATGGAAAATCCCTACATATGGGAAATACATGAAATATCTTCACAATAAAAACCGAATATCGTATTCCGATCAGGGTTGTTATAATAAAATCTGTATTTTGGTCTGAATTTTTTTTCTGCTTTCAACTCTATTAGCTGATTCGTCACTTTTACTTCCATTTTTGGAAGGATCTTCTTCTTCTTGGATGGCTCTAACGTTCCAGTGGAACTTTTGGCTTCTCATCGTAGCATTACTTGCGTCATTTTTATTAGTAATACTTGGTTGAGATTTCTATGCCGAATAACACGCCTTAAATGTACTCTGGAGTGGTAAGCTCTAGAATACGCGTGACCACAGTGCAAGCCGGAAGAATTGCTTGAGCCATGGCTCAGCGAAAATGTTGAATAGATGCTGGGAGCTTTGCTACTTTCCTTCAGTATGGATAAAGCTAGCTAAAGTTATACTAGTTCTGACACCGGGGAAAGATCCTTCTATTACTAAGAGCTATCGACCCATCAACTTGCTCTGTGCACTCTCTAAGTTGTTCGAGAAATGCATCTAAAGCCGAATTCTTGCTTTTGCAGATGAGCATGGTATTCCTCCTGAGGAACAATTTGGTTTCCGTAAGGGAAGG
This sequence comes from Toxorhynchites rutilus septentrionalis, assembly GCF_029784135.1. Lineage (NCBI taxonomy): Eukaryota > Metazoa > Arthropoda > Insecta > Diptera > Culicidae > Toxorhynchites > Toxorhynchites rutilus. The sequence goes on from NC_073744.1 coordinate 37,010,887, forward strand.
TCTACCATCCATCAACTCACTAGAGTTACCAATATTACACAGCGGAACAAGTCGTTGTCCAAGACGACAGCAATGGCGCTCTTGGACATTGAAAAGCCTTCGATAATGTGTTACACGATGGTCTAGTGTACGTAATATAGTGATATAGATGAAGGTGTGCCCCAAGGAAGATGCAGGTTGGGCCTATGCTGTACAACATTTATACTGCGGACATTCCACTGCTTCCCGGTGATGGGATATTGTCCAATTTGCCGATGACACTGCGATTTTGTTTCATGGCCGCTATTCTATTCCCGCAATCGAGATCTCGTAGACTTGTTCCGTCTGATAACGTAAGAATTCGGTTCGGTGACTCACTTATCGAATGGTCCAGAGAAGTGGTCTACTTAGGACTCACTCTAGACAGTCATCAGATTTTTAGATCTCACGTATATGAAATCGTCACGAAATGTAATATTCTGCTCCGGTCATTGTATTCGTTGATTGGCAGAAATTCTAAACTTTATCTGAAGAATCAGATGGCTGTCTATAAACAGATCAGTTATCCTGCAATTGAATATGCGGTTCCAGTCTGGAGCGGCTGTGCCAGGACGCACAAACTAGAACTCCAGCGCATTCAGAACAAATTCCTTAAGATGATTCAGAATCTGCCTCCCTGGACCAGAACAACGGAGATTCACGAAAGAGCCTGCCTGTATACCCTGAAAGTGAAAATCCACAAATATATTCAAAAATTGGAGAGAGGTGCACCTATTCCGAGCATTTGATTGTCCGGAATCTGTACAGTAATTTCATAGGTTTAGGTTAAGAATAGGTTAAGTAGGTAGTTGTATAATAATTAAAAAAAGAAATAGAAATGTCTAACATTCAAATAAAAAAAAAGAAAAAAAATCATATTAAATAAAACGAGCATTTAATAATGCAATTTATTAAGCTAGAATTAAGATGCAAAGCATAAGCTATTCACTTAACTTGTAAGAACTTCGTATAAAACCAAAATAAAATGCAATAAATATATATTTATGTGAAAAAATTCATTGGGAGTGAAGCTACTTTTGTTATCGTGAAAAAAAATGGAAAAATCCGCATTTCGTGTATTGATAAAGCATTGCTTTTTGATGGAAAAAATACAGTAAAAACCAAAGGATGGCTTGACAAACGTTATCCGGACTCTGCTATTGCAACTAAATATAATATTACCGAAATTACAGAAATTACCGAATTACCGAAATTGAGTTCTATTTTGAGGAAAACCCGAAAGAGTACTATAAAAATGGTATCGAAAAGTTACAAGATCGCTATAATCGCTGTATCGCCCTCGATGGCAATTATGTTGAATAATAAAACTGAATTTTGCAAAAAAAATGTTTTACTGTGTTACCTTATGAACTTTTCAGCCGAGCTGTTACGTTCCCACGGTAGTGAGCGCCGCCCGATTGATGGTAAGCACCTAAGTGAACGTGTTAAATAACTACACCCAAAGTTAATTTTTAGCACATGTTATGGCATCCCGATTTATTACATTAAATGAGCCTAAAAATAACAGAAAATGCTATACTCCCCAATATGTGTATATCATTTGTATAATATACATGCTAGAGCCAATATGAGCGAGCCGAACAGGCGAAACATATTCTGCCAAATACACGGCCCAGACAGAGAAACATATCTATTCTCGTTCATCCTTCTCTTTCTCCTCTTAGAAAACATTTTCCAACTTCATTTTATGATGAGGTGTAATATTATCACGCTTTTATATAACAGCACTAGTATAAACTGACCAGACGTCCCGCGTTACGCGGGACAGTCCCGCATTTCAACAAAATGTCCCGCGAAATGTCCCGCATTTGGCAAAAGAAACGAAAATGTCCCTCGATATCAATATATTTCAATATCACAATTTGATCATGTTGATTTTCTTAAATGGATGAACCTCAAAAAAAAACTTTTATTTGGCAGACTGTTCAAGAGCGCTTCTGATGCATCCAAAGATTGATACGTTGAACTGGTTTCATTGCGCTGACATTGGGCTTTTTGTTTAGAGAGTGTCAAATGGAAGCGCAACAAAATTGGAAAATGATTTTTATAAAAGTCCCCTATTGATCCGCAGGGACAACGTGAGTCAGACGAAAAGTTCATCTTTGGTTCCCTAGCTCGGTCAGGGCTTAACGTTTCAAATAAGCCGTAAGAACTAGTGTATACTCGACAGGAAGAGGCAGAGTTGTTTGATGGAGTATCGTAAATGAAGCGCTGGGCGGTCTTACGGAAGTTGGCCGGAACCTGAACCATGGCCGATGAAAAGATGTATATCGGCGTGTTATTTTACCTTTTTGTGGTTTTGGTGGTTGTCTGTCTCTCTATTTTGGCAATTCGCCCAAAAGTTTTCTATCGGGCGTAGCTGGGGAATGATGGGAAGGTTGGTGGTCTTTGCGACAATGTTTATCTCTAGCCGATCCATCCTCCAGTGATCTTTTGGCATAATGGGCTGATCCCATGTTCGGCATAAAGACCACATCACCTTCCCAACTCGGGCAAGTACTTCGTACTATATATTTCCTCGTTCACCATATGACTCGAAAGAAGAGCGGCTTGGACATTCCCTTCACGTCTGTCAGAGAAGGACCTTCTTCGGGAACTTGATGTGAATGATATATTCGACGTCATCGCTTACCTGGGGAACCGTAAAGTACCCGGTCCCTGCCATTCTTTGAATTCTAGCATCAAGTAGACGAGACGAGACGTCTTTAATTATGAGTACGAAAAGAAGTTTTTCACTTCTTTCGCCGGAAAGAAGTTTTTCACCAGCACCTCAAGCTACTCCTTCTGTCTGCTGCTTGGATACGGCCGGTCTTGTCTGACGCTTCCGCATAAAAATGTCCATTTTGGCCAGATTCTTCTCCACCGTTTGGCCGGTTGCTTCGATCTCCCGGCTTAAGGAACGGCAGAGAGATGATATTGTAAATACCAGATCGGTTATATCTGGCGAACACAAAGTGCCTCAGGATGTCCTACTCCTTCGCTGTGGGGTGGAGCTTACAATATGGAAGAATCATCAAGTTGCTTGACAGTGCTGCTGCTGTGAATCAACAGCCTTGAATCTTTTTGTTGTAGACTTAACAAACGTAAGATTTAAAGAAAATTTGTTCCTATAAATTATCTTTCATCGTCATCCGAAATTAGTCCACTTTTTTGAATGCATACGTTAACACTAGAATCGATGAAAAATTAATTGAAATTTTCGAGCATTCCATTCGGTAATTTGAAGAAAATTGTAGAATTTGAATCGTGCTTGCGAGGCGTAAATGCTCTGATTGAGCGAGTGATTTTCGGGCGTAAACAAAATCTAAACCACCGAAAAATCACAACTGAGTGCCGATACTCAGAAAGAAATAATACTGATCAGTTTAGACTCGCTGAACTATGGTTTATGTTCACATAACGTATATACATAACGTTTTGTTTTTTGTGTCCCGCGTTAGACCTCTGACCATCTGGTCACTTTACACTAGTAGCTATATGGATAACGTGGTCGTATGAAACAGCTTTGCATTCCAGCCGGCCTTGGTTCGATCCCCATTGACGTCGTATGGACTTTTTTTTGGCACAATCTCAAATGAAATGAAGAAAGAAAAAAGAAAGAGATGTCTGCTCCCATACATACAAACCTTTTTGACGTAGGACTACTTCTTTGATTTCTATATAGGAGAGTCACTCTACGAAATATGTAACGTTTATTAAGAGTTTTCATATGCATATTACGCTGAATCGTTCCTACGATATATGTTATAATATATACCATTAGACGGCAATTTTATCCAGCACTTTTTTCGCCTGAGACATTAATAGTGAAAATAATGAAACAAATAAGCAATAATCTTCGTGACACATATTCATAATTCTCAATTACTCAATTCCTTCTATGATAGATTGGGCAGTAGAACCAATACGACTTGATTGTGATTGTCTAAAAACGAACATTATTTCATCGAAAAAGCTACTGCTCTCGATGCCTAATAATAAGAATAAGACAATAGAAAGAAATCACAATACCATAGCTATTCATTAATACTAAAGCAACTTCATGATTTCATATGTATTTTACCTCAAAATATCACGAAATCGTGAGTATTTTCAACTTGTTTTTTCGTTTATTCCCCATAAATTTCATATTCAATGTAATCAATGTCGATATATTTTTTCTGTTCACCCATGCACATATACTTCATCTACCATTCCACCCTGTTATGTGTCCCACTGTTATTCATTAATCATTATCAGTTAGATAGTTGAACTTCCTGCCTGAAGCTTATTGTTTTTCTTTGTTCGTTGCAAACCGTTTGAAGGTTATGAATACGTACAACAAACGACCCTTTTCAGAGCTACTATTTAGAGTTCCAAAAGAGTTAAACTAACAGTTTTCTGAACAATGAAAAAACATTACATTCAAAATAACCAAGTGGTCTGAACGATCACAGTCCTACGTCAAACTTCCGTCCGTGCCCCTAGGCTCAGACCCTTCTACTTTTTATGCTTTGAAAATAGCTCATCAGGACCATGTCGTTTACCACAGACAACAGGTAAATTCAATACATATAATTCATAATTCAATTTGATGAGCAGATCATAGGCAATCGATATTATCTAGATTTGTAATTTTTCGTCCTTGTGTGTTTATGTGTCTGACTTTTCCCCATTTCCGAAACTCAAATTACCGCTTCGTGGGATCCGTTTCGACATGCTGAAAACATGAAAATGAATTCGCTGCGTGAAATGAAGGCAAATCCTGAATACAACTACGAAAAGTATTTCAATGATAGGGCTGTTCGTTGGGAACAGTGTATTGCTCCACAAGGGTTCTATTTTGAAGGCAATAATATAAATTTAGATGATAAATAAAGCAATTTCTATAAAAACGCAAATCCCCGGTATATATTTCACTGAATATAACACTATTAGAAATGGTAGAATTAAGAGAATGGGAGGCGGATTATATATACGCTATAAATTCAATGCTTCGGAATAGTTATTTTTCGAACGTCAACAAGGTCTTACAATAGAGTTTATTTTCGTTGAAATTATTATCAATTTGAAAAAAAAAATTAGTTGAATTAATTTTTAACAAACCAAAAACAATGATACCTACAAAATTCTAGTCAAATGATGAAATGTAGGAAATTGATCAAAAAGCCTAACTGGGTAAGGGAGTAAAAGTGCTCCCAAACCAAATCAGCAGCTCTATGGCAAATATTGTATAGGGTACCAAATAAGAAATTTCGACTATTTTTTTGAACCACTTTGTGGTTTACCACAGGATCAATAATGAAAAACGTACTTTTCAATTGTTTGCATGCCCTTTCCAATACCTTCCAGATAGAATTTGGAAAAAAAATACTGAAAGTGCATCTTGCTATGGTGTATTGAGAAATATTATTTAAAAAAATCATCAAAAACAGAAGTACTAAAAAAATCTCGAAATATTGAAATTTTTTTGGGAGGGATTTAGAAATTCACATCTACTCTAGTTCGTATTCTCTTTTTTCCGAATTTTAACAGCATTGCGCGTTACAAAAAAATATATATTTTCTAATTTTGATTTTTTTCAGAGTTCCAGTTGAACCAGTACTTTATATCTATATTAGCTGACCCGGCAAATTTCGTCCCACCCAAAAAATTATTTTTTGTTATCACATCCATGTTTTCTTACGCACGCGCATGTTTATGGGTCCAATCGCAGAACTTTTCAATGAGTGATCTTCTAATCTACCCTTTAAAAAATTTTTCCTAACTATAATATTTCAGTACTTCTGCCAAGGCACGACATTATAATATCCGATTATTTTCAGACACAATTCTCGTGCAAGATTTTTCATCCACTTCTTCTTCTTGAATGGCGTTAACGTTCCCTGTTAATTCTTATTTGAGATTTCTTAAGCCAATTAACACGCCTCTAATGTATTCCGAGGGGCAAGCTCTAGAATACGCGTGACCACAGTGCAAGTCGAGGGAAATTTCTCTGACGAAAAAATTCCCCCGACCAGAACGGGAATCGAACCCGAACACCCGGCATGATAATGTGAGACGCTAACCACTCGGCCACGGGTGCATCCACTCGGTGTGCGAGAAGTCAAACTTCATTGTTCTCATTTCAGTTTCGTAGATTTTCATCCACTTGCAAATAACATATTTCTCCGTTACATGGAATAAATGTTTGATACAGAAAATAGTAAGATTCTTAAATTATTCGATTACATAAAACACGACGCTTACTTAACCATTTGACTATATACTTCACAACACACAACATTTACAAAAACTCGCCATTATAATATAAATTCATCATCAGACATAATTTCAGTTCAATATTATTTCACAATTGGCGAGAAAACGTAATACTGTATTGCATAGAACACATATTCGATACAGAAAAGTATATTTTCATTCATTATTTTTTATTTTAAAAATGTGTAAATCTCATCCTGTAAATTCATGGCTATAGTTTTCACATTTTGACCCACCTGGCAGTATGCTAAGCGCCTTGATTTACACCAGCTTGTGAGTTTGGCAGTTCTCGCGATTGACAGTGCAATTTGCAACCCGGACGTGTTTGACGCTGTCAAATTCTGTGTATTAGTATATGGATGCTCTAAAGGCTGATTTAGACGATGCCAGTCAGCGCTCTAGTTGGAGTATCCAGTGAATAGAGAACAGACACTCTATTCAAGTTAGAGGCCAATTACTTGTTCGATACTGGTACAAATAACTTGAACAGAGTGTCTGTTCTCTGTTCACTGGATACTTCAACTAGAGCGCTGACTGGCATCGTCTAAATCAGCCTTAAGGCTGGGTGGAGTGTCTAACCACCATAGACAGACAGACAGACAGACAGACAGATTTTTTATTGTATTGTATTCGTGTATTCGTAAAAAGGAACCCAAACCCTATCACAAGCGCAATGGGAAACATTGTACAAAGTACCAAATTGGAAAATTAATTAGTAATTCTTCTGAATCCCTATAGGATTCACTGTAAGAACTATGGTTAAAAGGGTTATTTTTGTTTTTTTTTTCACGCCATTCCCAAAAGCTTAGAGATGGAAACATGGAAAAATACTCAAAGTGCATCCCACTATGATGTATCACGACATATTGTCAAGTAAAATAACAGTAGAAAATTCAAATTTTTGTGGTATTTCGATATTTTGTTTTTTTTATGCAAAGTTAGATTATTCTAGACATAGATACAATACAATACAATACAATAGATATTATCTAGATTTCATGAAAATAAAAAGATGTAGACGGTTAAAAATTAGGAGAAAATAGTACGTTCATCTAAACATTCTGAAAAAATCATAAATATAAAACAAACACGTACGAACCGATTTCAAAGTGATCTGTCTCAAAAATAAATTTCAAAATTCCAAGATTTCGAATCACAAAAAAATTGTACCGCACAATGCTCTAAAATACTTATAAAAAATCACATATCAAAATAACGTACATTTAAAATAAAAATTAAAAAAATATGGTCCGCAATAATTTTATTTATCGTTACAAAAATAAATAAATAAATAAATAAAATTGTAATGGGTTGTACCTAGGACACGACCGCAGTTTTCGACGTGGAACTACGGAATTATATTATTAAGTCCACTTGTTTATCACTTCGGATATTATTTTAGAACGCATCGAAATTTTTGTAATATCTTTTAGCGATTTAATTTTTTATTACTTCAGTAGACTCTAAAGAGTCGAGTAGAGTCGAGAGCTATCAGCACTTCTCGTTAATTTGGATCAACTCGCATCAGACTTTCTCCTTCCCACTCAGATATCGATCACAAACTATAACCCCTTTTGCTTCTATATTCCGCTAGAGATGTGATCGAACCCCAACAACATGCAACAGTAAGGTTACCCTGCTGGAATTTGGAAGCATACTTTCATGAGATATACGTTCATCTAAATAAATGCAGTGTATATCTATATTCCAAAATTCTGGATACTCTTCCATATCCGCACTAGCACAAAACATTCTCGTATGCTGCTCTTGTTTGTAGTAGCACACCTCGATACAGAGGGCTTCCTCTTCTTGTATCGAGCTGTATGTGTATGTGTGTGAAATCAGCATTAGGCATGAATGATATCCGCTCGTTGTGTTATGCTAGCTCACTCGCATCTGTGTTTTCATTCTATACTATTTGTGGTTTCCGCCTCTAGCCCTGAAAAGGGCCCTTGTGGAAAGAAACTCTAATCCCTCCTCCTCCTTCACCCGACAAAAAAACAATTCTCTCCCGCTTGACGCTCTGCAGCAACCATGTTGCTTCGATGACCACCAAACAAAAAGTGGTGTGGCTTCAGGTTCGGTTCGGTTTTTTATTATAGATACTTTAAAATTTTTCAGTTTATTCGTCTCTAGCCTTGAAAAAGGCCCTTGGAAAACTTTACTCTACACCTGAACTACATCTCCACCCTCATTGCCTTCAGAAAGGCACTCGATCTCTCGTTGTGCAGCTCGTCCAGCAACGATGTTGTCCAGTCGGTGTCCACACGTGTGTGGCTTCAAATCGCGGATGGCTTATTTATACCAAATATGTTGAAAACGGGCAAAAACGAATGTATCAGTTGCTCGTTATTGACAGCTTTGTTCGTGAATGCACACAAATCGACAGAACAAATGTATGGGAAAATGAGAATACTTCCAGTTTTCATTAATTTAAACTGTTTCGACTTTAGGGGGTTTGTACTGTATAGTATATCGAATGAATCTTAGAGAATTTCCGATTCCATTGGTGTGCAAAGTATCAGAATTTATTCGCTGTTAAAATAGTTATTAACGTTAACTTTATTTCCCAAAAACGTGACCTGTTTTCTGATTTGGCACGCTTCTTATAGACGTAGTTCTACGTCAAAAACTTTTTTGGGTCAAACGGTTTCATTGCGATTTAATCACAATGAAACCGTTTAACCCAAAAAAGTTTTTTTTTAATAATACAGATAATGTCCTAAATGCTCAAAAATAATTAGGCAAGTAGTAGTTAGCAGTTGTCACACTCATTCCTTCATTATCTAGGGCATCGATGAGATTAAAATAAATAATGATGATGGTCGAGTTATCTAAAAGATATTTTTCTTTCTCAACATCTCCGAAAAAACCACTGCATGATTTCGACCTATGCGTTCTTCTTATTTATGCTGATCGTTGCTCAAATCGTTATTGCGGACCTGGTGTTCGTCTATGTTGGAGATGTTCGCAAAGCCTTCATTAAGGGTTTCGACAAATTGTTTGATGAGTGCGACACTCCTGCAAACCGCCAACTGATCGACACTATTCAGGCCAATTTCCAATGCTGCGGCGAAACCACTGCCCTTGGTTGGATCGATAATATGCCGTAATCGTGCTGCAGAACAGGCACAGCTCCACTTTGCGTTCTATGCATGGGTTCACTTTGCATGGGTTTCACTGGGTGTCGCTGCCGTTTAATTGATCGGACTGATCGCTGCCTGCTGTCTGTTCAGCGCAATTCGCAACGAGTCTAGAAGATACGCTTAAGCTTGTCACTGTTACCGCTTGGTACGGAGTGTAATGTTCAATACCATATAATCCAATGGGGGGGAGATGATCATATTATCGATAATCTGAAATCAACAATCATCGTTTTCGTGGAAAGTTTATTTCATCTGAAATTGCTCTCACTTCCAATCGTTATTTTTACTGTTAGGTTTTTGAGGCGGATACCGACACGTTGCGCAGTAACAAGCGTACGGAGAGAACTATCTATATGTTAACATTTGACGTTGTAAATATGTTAATCCAGTCACGTATAAGCTTAAGCCAAACGACAAGCATTGAACCGAGTTAATGTTCATGAACATTCACGAACGGCGATTAAAACTTATATTTATAATCATTCGAAACTGTAGATGTTAAGACACTTTGAACTTGAGGATAAATTTGGATCAGAATAACAGAAACTCAATAAAATAAGTAAAAAAAAAAACTTTTTAAGTTGAACGGTTTAATTGTGATTAAACATAATAATGTACTAAAAGCTAGAAAATAATTAGGCAAGTAGCAGTTAGCAGTTATCACACCTCTCCTTCATTAGTCTAGGACATTGATAAGACTAAAATACAGGCTAGCTGCTGGAATTGGAACTATTAAAGATTCTTTCCACACCTGAGGCACATGCCCAGTTAGTAAAGATGTGTTAATAAGGCCCAGCAAGATTTGATCGATGACATTAAAGTAATCTTGTAAAACTCTAGCATTAACATTATCTACTCCAGCTGTTTTTCCTAAAGAAAAGCAAATAAGTTCGTTTATTTCATCAGGTTCATCGACCAATTCAATGGACTGATTGATCAATGAAACACTATTGACAAAATGATCGTTACACTTAAATAATATAGCCTGTCCAGACTGTTCAAGTTTGCCATTAAAAGTTGAAGAAAATCTTTCTACGCATATGGCCGAATTTAAACAATGACAGAGTTATTGAACTTCTTTATTGTTTAGGGATTTGTTTGCCTTAAACTGGCTCTGCTTTAGGTAGTACGCTACGTAGGACGGTTCTGTTGCTTCCATTTGAAAGATGAGAAAATTTCTAAATTTATAGGATATGGTTGTGAAACATCTGAATCAGTGGATTTAAATAAAATTTTGGAAGTGAAAAACTTAAAACATAGTGGTTTTAAAGGTATTCTTATTAATTTTAACCCAAGGAAACGTAAAAACTTGATTGTTTCTATCAACCAAATTAAAGCTCTCAATCTGCTCTACAAATGGTTCTTTGACTCCCAATTTCTATCTTTCGTAACAAATTTAATTAATAAGTTTCGATGTCAATGAAATGAATGTTAACTTTCACCAAAAAAAAAATAAATGGTGGAACTACTTATTGATTTAATCAAATGTCGATCATGTTTGGACGATAGTTTCCGGTTCCGATGTATTCAGGGCTAAGAACGCTCCCTGGAATGACTCTTTAGGGTAATCACTCCAGAGTTCCAAACTTTTTCTCTACCAGACCCTACCAAATCATGTTCCATTACCTGGTTCAAATTAACCCATCAGTCTAATTTGCCCTTTGAATGCAAAACCCCAGACACATCTATAGTGCTTCCTGTCTAATCAACTTCGGTTGTAGTTTTTCTTCGTCCTAACTGTTCAGTTGTTTGAAAAGAGCCCTACCACAACCCCCCCCCCAATCGACACCGGGAAGACTAATCTCACCGCAACGCGTCGAGTTTTACATTTCGACATTATTATTTATTCCATGAATAAATAATACTACCATATCCTCGGCAGCGTATTGAGCACAATTCGGCTCCGAGTAAGCACAGTTCCAAAACCCACCACATACCCCCGCAAAAGTACGTGCCAGACTGAATAATGGATCCCAATATTGGCTGCTGTCGAAAGGTGTGCTGCCGACGAAGCTTCTTTCCGCCTCGTCTTGCTGAGTTTCGAGAACGGAAAAAACATGCAAGTTTCCGCCCTTTCAACCGGGAGCCAACGAAACCCCGACCTCCGATCGTTCACGTTTCGTCAATGTTGATAGCCGGAATTGAACCGGAGGCGAACGTGAATTAGCCAGCCCCGACTCTGCTGACTGCTGTTCGCGCGAGGTCGAAGGGTGGTAAATTGGATCGAAGATTAATACCGTATTCACGACGAGCACGACTTTTCCGCTTCGCTCAGCAGGTCGTGTATCGATTTAGCCACCACAGGCGAAAATAAATTTGTCACGAAGGCATTCCGTGAGACAACCGGGCAGCCACTTTGTATCAAATGCCACAGCAAAATAATACATCCTCATCTATTAGCGGAAAATACATGAAAATCTTTCGCTCCTGAATCAACACAATCGCTAAATCCGGCCATCGAGCAAACATATTTTTCCCGCCCCCTCACTACCCCCGCACTTTGCGGCCATGTCGCGCAACAAATGACCCGGGTAAACGCTAAATTTTCAGCGATAACAAATTTTAATCACCACCAATTTATAATCCTTTCATAGTGAATTGTGCTCTCGACTCACATTCGTTCCTATATCTCTGTGGAAATCGGTGGGTGCCGCTGCAATCGCTGTGGTGCGGAAAAATGGTGTGCCTTTTCCACTTGATTTCCACATACTTTGAGCCCACCACCAACTAGGCAGGAGTGACGAAACATGTGGAGAGCGAATCCTACAAAAAAAAACACTACGAGGACGACTTATAATCCGGCCACTACATCTGCAGTGCATACATGAATGAACGACGACTCGGCACTGTCCTCTCCACTGGTTGGAGATTTTCCGCGTATGCCTTTTGGGATGACTATGGGACTTTTATTTTCGTTTTCATTTTGCTGCGCTTTTTGTCCGTATTCGAGAATTGCACGTGTATGTAAGAGAAAAACAGAGAAGGTGGTTGGCCGAGGCGCTTCAACAACAGCATCAAGGGTATTCTGTATTAATAAACCTATTCGGTAAGCCATAGAAGAGCAGGCGTCCGATCACACGCGGTGGTTTGGATAGTGAATTTTGGATGACACTGAGTCAGTATGATAAACGATTTTCGAATATGTGGTCGACTTCCAAATGTAAATTTAACTGATGCCATCGATGAGTACGTACAGCGGTAAGCATAAAATGAGCCCACCTTGCAAATATAAAAACTTTTCTCAATTTCTGGACCATTTCATCAAAAACAACTACCGTGATTTCATAGAACTGTTTATTAGCTATTACACTTTCGAGTAATTAACAAGTTTTGTCATATTTGTCAGATTTAGTTTACTTCCTCACATGACTTTAGTATTGTTTGCATTCTGATGGTGTTTTGTTTAGGCAACAATAACTTACACATTTATACTTACAACAAACTATATATGATACCCATAGGATACCGATTACTGTATATGTAATACCGATTTCAGTGGTCCTACGCAAGAATTTTTTTTATGAATAATTTTGTTTTTGTATTTTTTGCATAAATTTGGTTTAAAACAATACATATATAACCAATTTTCGCCCCTATCTTCTATTTTTAATCTCGATATTTGTATTTTTATATAAAGAATACCAAATAGATGATCCGTCGGTCGTTTTTCAAACAGGATGAATTTATTTACGTTATTAAATGCCAGATGGCACTTCGTCCTGTTCATCGAGCTTTCACATCAAACATACTCAAGTAACCTCAATTAGACTAAAGCTAGACGCATCGCCGGCGCGCTGGAAGTCTTTTTGGATGAGCACAATTAATTATTAAAATTATTCTAATCACACACATGCTCGGAATGCGAAGTAACAATCACGCTATTGTGGTCAACGTTGATGAAAAGAACCGGCTGTAGAGCACGTGTGTAGATCCAATGCGCCACAGTTACTTCAATCATTAGAACGTCATTACTCATTTTGAATTAATATTTTTAAACATGTGGTTAGAGGAGACTAGACAAACAAGAGAGTGCGCTCCATAGATTCTTATGTGTGTCGTTTGATGAATTGACGCAGTTAGGACAACGTCATTCTACGATGTATTGAGCTGTGCCATTAATCCATGGTCAACATATACGCAAAGGTAGAAAGCGAACGGCTGCGATTCCTATGATACAATCATCAGAATACATTCACATACTCAAGTAACGAGACGCTATCATAAGCAACACCGACACAGTCTTTGTTCAAACGACAGCACGTATGTTCAAACAAAAGAAATGATGTCTTTAATGCACTCCATTACAAAATTACACGTGCTCCGTCCAACGTGTTGCTGGATGTATGGAGGATTGGAGGATTACCTTATACGCAAATTTTTAGTCTTGAGGATAGAGTAATTTCCTCGGAAATCCCAGATACATCTACCGATCAACTGTTCTCCTGTATTTTGAAATCCGATCTAATCAGAATTACCGGTAGGGATCGTAACTCAAGTTCAATCGAGATGTGCAAATGTGGCAGCCTTGCCATGCAATTCGACATTGAACTATTTCTGTGAAGCGAAAATGGTAATGGATTCTCGGGTGAAATGAACACGCTTTTTGAACAAAAATTATAACTGGAAAAAAGATTGTTCGCGACCGACAGCGCGATTGTTGAGCAAGTGTGAAAAGCAATAGATTCCCTATTCCATCCTGATCCTTATTCCCATTCAGATCACCCCTTCCAATTCAGAATGCAATGTGTGGTATACAATACAACGGCAGACATCAGCATATACCAACTTACAGCATGAAACGCATACAAACAAATATGTGCATACAATCGATCAATACCAACATCATCTTCGCCATTCCATATCCAACCTCCAAGTGTGATAGATAGAATTCCAACGTGTAACCGTGAGGCATCGCAATCAATCAAGTTTGTGTTTAGATGGTATACCAAGTGTTTAATTTTCCAACAAGCCACATCCAAACGGTTTGGGCTTCCATAATCCGAATTAGCGCTGCCGGCGCCAAGCGAATATTTTTTTTACCTGCGGACGGTGTTAAAATCATTCAAAACTTTCGAGTAACCTCTCGTTTCCACTTGCTATGACAGCTAGGACTGTGCGGTATTATCTAGAACCTTTCAGTGATTCAGATGACGCTATTTAAACAAGGTGTTCATCAGCAAGAAAAATAAACTGAAACGGTTGGAATTTGCCCGGAAACATGTTAACAGACCCAAAGACTTTTAGATAAAAGTACTTTGGACTGACGAATCGAAATTTGAGCTTTTCAACAAGAAGCGAAAGAATGTGACGAAAGGAAGTTGAAGGATTGCAGGATCGTCATTTGCAGGCTACAAGCACGGAGGAGACAATGTAACAAGACAACGACCCGAAACATACTGCTAAGAAGACCAAAGCCTTTCAGAAATTCATGAAAAATAAAACCCTTTGAATGGTCAACACAAAGTCCTGATCTCAACCCGATTGAGAACCTGTGGACCATTCTCGACAATAAAGTGGTGAAAGATGGTGTCACTCATAAGGACACTTATTTCACGGCTCTCCCGAAGGCGTGGAACGAAATCGACCCTCGCCACCTCCAGACTTGGTCGATAGCATGCCCAAACGTCTTCAGCTTTTATTTTGTGATTTGTTATTTCTCGAACTCGGGCTTTTATACTTGATTTCTATTTTTATTTTGCTTGTCATTGAAATAAAATGTTTGGTTTAAGTTCAATGAATTGAATCTAGTAAAATATGATGTAATATGAGTGCAATGAAAAATATTATTTTTATAATAAAGACTCCGGAAATTGTTATTTTTACATCACAAAATTGATTTTTATTCAAACAAAATTGAGAAAATCGTTATCCAATGTTGTCGTTCAAAAAACTTTTTCCATGTAAATGTACCCATCTTCCGATGTATGGGTGACTTTTTGAAAATTTTAAGGGCTATTTTTATTTTTTTTCAGAATTTCAAAAACATATTTTTTCGAGCAAAATGAATTTTAATTTTCAAAATATTGTTTTTCAATGACATTTTTTTTCCAAAAAAAACTTTGATGATTTTTAATGAAATTTTTTTTTCTTATTTAAACAATTTCCTACATTTCATCCTTCGACAAGAATTTTGTAGGTTTCATAGTTTAATTTTTTATAATTTATAATTTTTTTTTGTAAAAATTAAGAAAAAAAATTGGATTTTTCCAAAAATATTAGGCTGTCAAAAAAGTCCTGCGGTATTTCCGCGAGGTGTCGTTGTAAGCGCGTAGTTCTAGTTGTATTCATTGTATCGAGTCATACTATAGCTCGACAACGTGAAGCGCAAACGGTCGTGGTCGAAGCCCGCTGAAGCGGCTCAGACGGTGGCCAAGCCCTCATTAACGGCCAGGAAGGTTCTGCTGTGTGTTTGGTGGGATTGTCAAGGAATAATCTATTATGAGCTGCTTCCCTATGGCCAAACGCTCAATTCGGACCTGTACTGCCAACAACTGGACCGCTTGAAGGTAGCACTCATGAAGAAGAGGCCATCTTTGGTAAACAGAGGCCGCATTGTCTTCCATCAGGACAACGCCAGGCCACACACTTCTTTGGTGACGCGCCAGAAGCTCCGGGAGCTCGGATGGGGGGTTCTTTTGCATCCGCCGTATAGTCCGGACCTTGCACCAAGTGATTACCACCTGTTTTTGTTCATGGCGAACGAGCTAGGTAGTCAGAAGTTAGCCACAAAAGAGGCCTGTGAAAATTGGTTATCCGAGTTTTTTTGTCAATAAGGAAGCGAGCTTCTATAACAGGGGTATTATGAAGTTGGCATCTCGTTGGGAACAAGTCATCGAACAAAACGGCGCATATTTGACTTAAAACAGATGATTGTAACTAATTTTATGAACAAATGAAAATTCAAAAAAATACCGCAGGACTTTTTTGACAGCCTAATATTATAAAACTAATGTAAAGCATGAAAAAGACAATATTATTTATATGTTTTGAAACATTCGAATACCTAATTTGACACAAGTGCGCTGAGTTAGGGCATTCAAAAAAGTGGGCAAACCATGATCATATTTTTTTTAAACTTTTCAGCAGAACTGTTATAATATAAAATTGATATGTGTTATTGTGGTTAGATTCAAATTGAAAATTGAAAAAAAAAACAAATTATGCATAAGATGTTTACAAACAAAGTTTGACCATCATTGGTCAATTTATTCGCAAGTTGAGCCTTGCAAGCAACTAAGCAGGATTGCGTTGGACGACGAACGTGTTAAGGGAAGACCTCGGTCTGGAAAATAGAAAAAAATTAATTTTTGTTTTTTGCATTTTTGGGAAGCTTATGCCCTCAGAAATGTTGTCCTAAAAGGATTTTTCGATATTTGATTTCGTTGGAAATCTACAGTCAAAAGTATTGAGTCAACTCAAGGGATAAAGGGTGTGTCACATCAAATTGCATCACGGAAAAAACGCTGTAGAAATTCGCCCAGTAGACCGATCCTTTTGAAAATTTTAGACAGTAAAATAAAAACTATTAAACAACTTTTGGCATTTTCTTTTTATTCATACTTCGAGCCCAAGCCCGTATGCTCGCACCTTCCTCTTTACCCCGTCCATAAGGTTCTGTACAACGTCAGGTTGTAGTTTTTTTTTGAACAGAAATCCATTTTCTCTTGAAGTCCGCCTCCGATTTGACAACTTTTGGGTTCTTCTGGAGGGCCTGCTTCATAATCGCCCAATATTTCTCTATTGGGCGAAGCTCCGGCGCGTTGGGCGGGTTCATTTCCTTTGGCACGAAGGTGACCCCGTTGGCTTCGTACCACTCCAACACGTCCTTTGAATAGTGGCACGAAGCGAGATCCGGCCAGAAGATGGTCGGGCCCTCGTGCTGCTTCAATAGTGGTAGTAAGCGCTTCTGTAGGCACTCCTTAAGGTAAACCTGCCCGTTTACCGTGCCGGTCATCACGAAGGGGGTGCTCCGCTTTCCGCAAGAGCAAATCGCTTGCCACACCATGTACTTTTTGGCAAACTTGGATAGCTTCTGCTTGCGAATCTCCTCCGGAACGCTGAATTTGTCCTCTGCGGAGAAGAACAACAGGCCCGGCAGCTGACGAAAGTCCGCTTTGACGTAGGTTTCGTCGTCCATTACCAGGCAATGCGGCATCGTCAGCATTTCGGTGTACAGCTTCCGGGCTCGCGTCTTCCCCACCATGTTTTGCCTTTCGTCGCGGTTAGGAGCCTTCTGAACCTTGTATGTACGCAGGCCCTCCCGCTGCTTGGGCCGCTGGACGAATGAACTTGACAAATTCAGCTTATTGGCGACATCCCGGACCGAACTTCTCGGATCACGTCTAAACTGCTTAACTACGCGCTTGTGATCTTTTTCACTGACGGAGCATCCATTTTTGCCGTTCTTCACCTTCCGGTCGATGGTTAGGTTCTCGAAGTATCGTTTTAGTACTCTGCTGACTGTGGATTGGACGATTCCCAGCATCTTATCGATGTCCCGATGTGACAACTCCGGATTCTCGAAATGAGTGCGCAGGATTAATTCACGACGCTCTTTTTCGTTCGACGACATTTTTCCAAATTTACGAAAAATTGACAGTGAAGCATGGCCAACGTGATCTATACACTCTTACCTGATTATAAGCGAAAGCTGAAGATATAATTCCTAAAAATTCAATTTCTACAGCGTTTTTTCCGTGATGCAATTTGATGTGACACACCCTTTATAGTATTGTTGTACGAATTTTAAAACGCGTTTTTCTCGAAACCATGTTATTTCAACTAGTGGTATCGATATCTCAGGATCTACTCAACCGATTTGGCTGAAATTTTTCATCAGCATGCAAAAATGAGTTATCTAAGGCGTCATATAGCCGTTTTTCGATATCTCATTTTTTCGATTTTTTGAAAATCTCTGTTTAGAGATTTTTCATGAAAAATATTTCATTTTTAACAAAAATGGCCACCGTTTTGGCAATTTTTAGAATTTTCAAAAACCGCTATGCAACGCTTTAGGTAGTATCCTAAAGTTTCAAAATATTCATTGAAATTTGCTCTACGACACCCCGTTCCATCAGAACCGATAGCACCAACAAGGTACCTATTTTCAGACAGCATCTATGCAGCCAGCTGTCAACAACGTAATAATCATTATTCGTGCATTCGAAAAATGGAAAATACATCTTCAAATATACCTTAAACAATAACCAAAATACCCGAACACTTCACTTTATTCGTAACATCCGAAAAAAATCCACGAAAATTCATTATTTTCCGACCTTCCAGACAGGGGTCCCCCCTTAAACATATTCGAAGACTATATGAATAAAAAGAGTGAGATGGGTAAAATATTAACATCAAGCAAGCATCATTAGCATCAAGCTGTTATTGGAACGTTATTTTAAATAATCTGTATATTCTGTATGAAACCCAAAATTATGTAATCCGTATCTTAAGAGTATAAGTCTCAAAAAGTCGAAAAAAATCTGTAGAAATATAGATTATTCTGTGTATATGGTAACCCTGGTGATAACACGGTCATTCCAAACGAAATCAGAGTCAGAGAAGGGCGGGGGAGAGGTCATATTTGTTCGAAGTAATGAAAGCGCACCGAGCAGCGAAGGATGATTTCAGACCATAATCGATTCCGCTGCTCTTTGCCAAGTGGGTTCAGCGGCGAACATGCCGCTCGTGGGAGGGTACTGAAACTGACAAGGCTGATCGCTGCTGGATTAACGCTGAATCCGTTTGAAAAAGGAGGGGGACAAACGATGAAAGTGATACGCTATGCTTTGGTGGATCACGATGAATTCTGACAAGTGTTCAGCTTTCTCTACCCGTAGCAGCAGCAAAAAACTTAATTGAGCGAAATTTATGACAGATTACTGCTGCCAACACCAGGGCACAAAAGAAGCGAGCGAAGCGAAATAATGAATTTTAAAATATGGTTGTTCAATGAAAATTAAAAATTAACAACTCTCACATGTCGTGAAAGTTTTCCCAGAACCACAAGCTATTTAATTACCAAGTAAGCAGTGGCCGGCCAGTTTCGCGGTAGTATTTCGTAATGGGCAGAATGGTGTAAAATTAGTTCTACACTCGCATTTCAGATGCACTCTCAGGCACCTGACTACCATAATATACTATACTATTCTATACACTTGTTTTGCTTGCGTTGTATTTATTATTCTGGGTAGTATTGGCCTGTGTTCACAACAAGCGGAAAGCGTAAACTCAAACAGCAATTGCTTAAATATGAGCACCACGAGCGCGATAATCTCTTGCCGACGATGTATGTGTGGATCTGTGGGGAGGTAGACGACTGAGCGTATGTGTGCCTATTTATTCCGAGCGGATTCCTTCCCTGAACTACTATTTTTCAACTTCTACTGTGAGAGAGATTTCGTTTCGTTCTGTTTCATTCTTGGAGTTCACAAAGCAGTCTTCCTTTTTTGTGTGATAATTCATCGCTGCAGATTATATTCCTCATGATGTCGACACGATGGACCAATTGGTGGATTAAAGAAACTTTCCAAGCATCTCCATCCGGTAGTGAGGATTGTGGATCGAATTCGCGATTTCTAGATCAATTAGCTTTTTTTTTTTTACGGTGGATTAGGGTAACACGGGGTGATTTGGACCACCCTTTTATCTCAAAAATTACGGCTCAACTTGTATTTTTTATAATGTCATTTCCTTCTATTGTTGAACCTTATGTACCTAAAGTAAAAAAAACTATAAAAGTAAAAAAACTTCACAAGTAGAGGGAAACGGTAGCATAAACACAGCAAGCACTGTGATCGTCAAAAAATGTGAGTTTTCCGATAGTGGTTTTAAGGTTTTTTCCGCTTATTAAACGAACTTTTCGTGTATTGTGCAGTAAAATTCTGTTCGCCTACAGAAGAGGAACAATTTGATGTAGCGAAACTGGAAGTATGAAATTAATTGCATTTTAATTTTTGCGTGTTGTGTGGGGTGACATGGACACGTTTCTGTGGGGTGAATTGGTTGTACGGGTTTTAGACTTTTCTTTGGCCTAATTGATTCCAGATGGCGCTGAATTACAAAAAGAGGATGGACAGACAACGTTGGAAGAAGGAGGAGCTTGAAAGAGCAACGCAGGCCATCGAGAACGGATTTTCTTTGACCAAGCATCAAAAGTGTTTGAAAATGCTCGACCAACAGTGAGAAGATTCATGCAGAATTCGAGATGGTCTCAATCCAACTTTTCTGGTCTGGAACACCTGGTATCGATCCCAAAACATTGTTACTGATTGTAATATTATCCCAAAATACTTTACATAAACATAAGTATGTTTTTTTCGAAGAAACACACACTGGACCAAATCACCCCGCATCAAATTTTAATGTCCAAAAATCATCTCTTTTATTTTATGATATATTTGGTAGATTGAAGCTTTATTTTCATTTTCATTTATTCATTCATAGATACTTGCAGAGTAAGGACTACTCCTTTTTAAATTCTGCAATTGGATTCAATACGACCACATCTTAAATTTTGGATTCGAATTCAATGAACCACTATTTTCCTATTCTAATTTCTAATTTCTTCCTTCTAGCCAATCTATACATTCACGATTGAACCGTCCGCGTGATCGAATGATTTTAATTTCAGCTGGTAGCTGGTTCCACAGAATAATTGCTCGCACGAAGAATGAGTCTCTAAAATGAGAGGTATTTACTTGTGGCAGAACAAAATTTTGGGTTCGCGTGCCTCTAAAACAAGTAATCTTTTCAGAAAGATAAAGGGGACCATGATGTACTATTCTAAACAGAAAGATGATATATCGCATTTTAAGAAAATTATGAAAAGAACATCCCAATAGCTGATGGTGAAGATGAGAAACTCGAGAAAACGTACTAATTCCGAATATCCATCTAACACACCCATTTAGCGCAATCCTCAATCTCTCGATAGCAGCTACAGAAGCATTCGATGTTAATTCCAAGCCATAAGTGAAGTAGGGTAGTAGGAGAGATTTAAATAATCGTATTTTAACCGTGGCAGATAACATACTTGCAGTAAGCCTCAAGTGGCGCAGGCCAGCATAGATTTTGGAGCACTGTGTATTCATATGAGCATCCCACTCCAAATCATACTGAAAAATAACTCCCAGGTTGGAAGCTTTGTCAACATATTCTAGAACTTCATTATTGAGAAGAATATTTGGCAATGAATGTGGTCTCTGCCGTCTACTTATAAACATAACTTTCGTTTTGGAAGTATTAATAGGAAGTAGGTTACGTTCTGACC
This sequence comes from Toxorhynchites rutilus septentrionalis, assembly GCF_029784135.1. Classification (NCBI taxonomy): domain Eukaryota; kingdom Metazoa; phylum Arthropoda; class Insecta; order Diptera; family Culicidae; genus Toxorhynchites; species Toxorhynchites rutilus. The sequence continues at coordinate 37,032,586 of NC_073744.1, forward strand.
ACCGACAGATATTCTCAAGGTTCTCCCGGTAGTTTCATTTGAAACCATTACTTCGGTCTTTATTTCTGAAGGCTATTCGTTTAGCTACTCCTGGTTCTTCTGTTGTTGAAGTTCACAATCCCCTAAACTTCTTCTAAGTTGGATTCATAATTCAGTATTTGTTGTATATTACATTATTAGAATTCATATCAGTCTTAGTTTGTGTTCAATTACAAATTCATTTCGTTTATTTTTTGCTTTCTTTGCTTTCTGGCTATTAAGAAAATGTACATTGCCAGGGCCCGAAATCTTCGAAAATGAAAAATGAGGACCGACTCTACTCTCCGTAACTTCGCTTCGACTAGAACTCCTTGGGCAGTCGCCGCCAAAAAAAATGACTTGACTAGAAAATGAATCGACTAGCGTTGACTAGTGAGGATGATTGGTGAACTAGTCCAGTCAGTGGTTATTTTAACTGACGTGACTAATGAATACAAATCTGCCTCTTCATTCAACTGACTTCAATCCACACTTCCATTTCCCCCTAACACTAATTTTATACCCGCGTACGCAATCTTATTTTACGTCCATATAAAGAGGACCGAAAACATGATTTCTGATGCAAAAAATAAGTTACCCCATCAATGGGCGGTTTATTGTCTACCCATCGTGAATTTAAACCAACGAACTTAGACACTTATCAAGTATGCTATAAAGGTCCTCGCGTTAGGATTAGTAAATAGCGAGCAAAATAGTGCAAACACACTGCACGCAATTTTATACGTGTGTACGTATGTATGTGTGTATATGTGTGTGTATGTACGTAATTTTCGTGTACGATACAAAATAATCTAGCTCACCTGTAGCGTATGTCAAACCACGTTGAACTCGAACATCAATGCATGCACATGTACATGGGAGAGAGAAAGAGAGGAACGAATTCGTTTTGGGGGCAGTCACTACAAAATGCAATGAGGACAACTGGAAAGAATGAAATGATATAGTCGAGTCGGTAGAGAGAGATAGCGACTAAACGCCCGACTGACAAAATAATCTAGCTCACCTGTAGCGTATGTCAAACCACGTTGAACTCGAACATCAATGCATGCACATGTACATGGGAGAGAGAAAGAGAGGAACGAATTCGTTTTGGGGGCAGTCACTACAAAATGCAATGAGGACAACTGGAAAGAATGAAATGATATAGTCGAGTCGGTAGAGAGAGATAGCGACTAAACGCCCGACTGACTGTTTAGTCGTTTTGGCGAAGAAACTGAGTGAAGCAGCCAAAAGCCATTACTAACTGAATACGGATCGGAGAGTCAATCAGATAGTCAGCTGACAATTCTCAGTTGACTATGGCTATGCTGAGCCCTGCCCATTGCACAATGATCTAGGGGAGGTGCATTTAAGTGGAAATTAGCATTTAGAGCTCGACAGTTATTCTCTAGACAAAAACTGTCTTCAACAAAGTTGATAAATATGATAGAGCGCTCATTTTTATGTTATCTTTATAGATAAGGTAACATCTACAACAATTTTTTTTTTTATCCAAAATATATATTTTTTTTAAGGCTCATATGGCGTCAGCCTAACGGGGCCGGGAGTTCAATATTTCGACAATGTTTGCTTACAACTATGTTAGTAATATGTAACCGATTACTCGCGGTTGGCTCGAGGTTAGTATTACAAGTGTTCTCATAATTGGTATGTTGCAGTCTTCGATGCTCTGTACGTGTGCCCGACACGGGATACCTCCTATTGGGATGCAGCTGACCATTAATCAGCAACGCCTCCCTAGTCTGTACCCCATATCTAGCGTGGTGCATCTTTCTCGACTCGAGGAATCCAGGATAGAATGGTCACTAGCAGGCGCAATCATCAGCTCGTGTAGAGTTGTCATAAGCGGTACAACCTTTGGCTCTTGTTGAATGATCAGTGGACTGCACAACCTTTGGCCCGTGTATCTGTAAAGAGTGTGTGTATGTATTGCCGCGACTAAGTAAAAGTTTATCGTTTGGATAGGAGGGATATGAAACGGGGACACAACGAAGGAAACATCATTAAACGTTGACATCGGCGTTTCTGAGGAACAGGTATAGATGAAGCAGAAGATCAGGATCACGGCTACCTAAGATATCCCGGACGGGGATATCCGATTGTCTGCCTTGTGCTCTCAGTGCTCTAGAGAGCTGAGAGCGAGCAGCATGGAACCGGATACACGACCAGACAACATGCTCGATGTCGTGGTAGCCATCGCCACAATCACAAAGATTGTTTGCTGCGAGCCCAATGCGATAGAGATGCGCGTTTAGGTTGTAGTGATTGGACATAAGCCGAGATATCACGCGAATGAAATCACGACCTACATTCAATCCCTTGAACCATGCACTCGTCGAGACCTTAGGGATAATCGTGTGTAACCAACGACCGAACTCATCTTCACTCCACATGCGCTGCCAACTAACGAGTGTGTCCTGACGAGGAATGTGAAAAAATTCATTATAGGCAATTTGCCTTTCAAAAAGTGTGCCTTCTGAAGCGCCCACCTTAGCTAGCGAGTCCGCTTTCTCATTCCCCGGAATCGAGCAATGAGAGGGAACCCATGCTAAGGTAATCTTGAATAATTTTTCGACCAAAACACTCAATAGTTGTCTTATTCTTGTTAGGAAATAAGATGAGCATTTATCAACTTTCATTGAGCGGATTGCCTCTATTGAGCTGAGACTTTCTGAAAAAATAAAATAGTGGTCGATGGGCAATGTTTCAATGATCCCTAATGCGTAATATATCGCACCCAGTTCAGCGACATACACGGAACAAGGATCTTTGAGTTTGAAAGAAGCACTGGAATTGTCATTGAAGATGCCGAAGCTAGTGGACCCGTTTATGGATGAACCGTCAGTAAAGAACATTTTATCAGATCTAACTTTCCCATATTCTGCCGATAATATCGGCGGAATAGAATCGGAGCGTAGGTGATCTGGGATTCCATGGATTTTTTGTCGCATGGACAGATCAAAAATGACAGAGGAATTGCAGAAGTATGGGAAGCAAACTTGGTTGGAGATGCCTGGTGAAGGGAGCACGTCGTGGGTAAGGTACTCATGGTATAAAGACATAAAACTTGACTGAGGAGTCAGTTGGAGTAGATTTTCGAAGTTATCAATCACCAATGGATTCATGATCTTGCAACGGATGAGAAATCTGTAGGATAATTCTGTGAACCGAAGAGTAAGCGGGGGTACTCCTGCCAAAAATTCGAGACTCATCGTATGCGTCGAATGCAAACACCCCATGGCTATACGCAAGCAACGATATTGTATTCTCTCCAGCTTGAGAATATGAATCCTGGAAGCTGATCGGAAGTAAAAACTGCCATATTCTAACACTGATAATATCGTTGTTTTGTACAACTGAATGAGGTCTCCTGGATGCGCACCCCACTATGTTCCGGTAATTGTTTGGAGAAAATTGATTCTTTGCTGGCATTTCTGTTTCAAATACGCAATGTGTCTCCCCCAGGTACACTTAGAATCAAAATATACACCCAGGTATTTGAAAAACATAGAGTGTTGGATCGTTTTGCCGGATAGGTGAAGCTGGAATTGGGCGGGTTCGTGCTTCCTAGAAAAAACGACCATTTCAGTTTTCTCCGTAGAGAATTCGATACCCAGCTTGAGGGCCCACGTGAACAGATTGTTCAGGGTATCTTGCAACGACTTTTGCAGAACGACGGGATTAGTACCCGTGATGGAAATAACTCCATCGTCTGCAAGTTGTCTCAACGTGCAGTCTCTAGTTAGACAATCATCCATATCATTGACGTAAAAGCTGTACAAGAGGGGGCTTAGGCAGGAGCCTTGTGGTAGGCCCATAAAACTGTAACGAGAAGATTTCGAGCTGCCATGAGAGAAAATCATGTGCTTTTCTGACAGTAAATTGTACAGGAAATTATTGAGAATTGGTGAAAGTCCACGATTATGAAGTTTCTCTGAGAAAATTTCCATGGAAACTGAATCAAATGCCCCTTTGAACGAAACGGAAAAACGGAAGCCATTTGTTCTTTGCGAGCAAATGCGATTTGGATTTCAGAAGATAACAGCGCGAGACAATCATTTGTCCCTTTACCTCGGCGGAAGCCAAACTGCGTATTTGACAGCAAATTGTTCGTTTCGACCCACTTGTCCAAACGAAGTAGAATCATTTTCTCCAACAATTTACGAATACAGGATAACATTGCAATCGGCCTATACGAGTTGTGATCGCAAGCCGGCTTGTTGGGTTTCCGTATGGCTATCACTCTCACTTGTCTCCAGTCATGCGGGACAATATTCAGCTCCAGAAACTTGTTGAACAAGTTCAGCAAACGCTGTTTTGCCAAGTCGGGAAGATTCTTCAACAAGTTGAATTTAATCTTGTCCGACCCCGGAGCTGAATTGTTACATGAGAGAAGAGCAATTGAGAATTCCACCATCGAAAAATTCTCATAATCGCTTTGAAGTGGAATGTCGCGTACGACGTATTGTGCAGGAGCGGTGTCGGGGCAAACCTTCCTTGCAAAGTTAAAAATCCAACGGTCAGAGTATTCCTCACTTTCGTTTGTATGGTTCCAGCCACGCATTTTCCTAGCCGTATTCCAAAGAGTGCTCATAGCTGTCTCCCTTGACAAACCATTGACGAACTTCCGCCAATATCCACGCTTTTTTGCTTTAATCAGACCTTTTAGTTTGGCTTCTAGAGCTTGGTACTTTCGAAACCATTCCACTAATCCAGTTTTCCTGAATTTTTTGAAAGCGGATGATTTTTCAAGGTAGACCTTTGAACACTCCTTGTCCCACCAAAGTGATGGAGGACGACGTCGGAAAGTGGTTGCAGGAACACGTTTCTTTTGAGCTTGAAGTGCGCTTTCGTAAATCAAACTCGATATAAAGTTATACTCTTCGAGTGGAGGAAGTTCATGCATTGAAACAATTGCTTCAGATATTATTTCCGCAAATGTTCTCCAGTCAATATTCTTCGTGAGGTCATACGAAATATTGACTGACTCACGAAAGCTTGATTCATTAGCGATCGATAAAATTATTGGTAGGTGATCACTACCGTGGGGATCTTGGATTACCTTCCACATGCAATCCAGGGATAACGAAGAAGAGCATAGAGATATGTCTAGCATGCTTGCCCGTGCAGGAGGGTTGGCTATTCTGGTTGCTTCCCCAGCATTCAAAACTGTCTATTTGAAGTTGTCGCACAGAATAAATCAAAGAGGCACGGTTGTCATCGTAGAGTGATCCCCATGCTGTTCCATGGGAGTTGAAATCACCTAAGATTAACTGATGGCGGCCTACCGTAGTTCTGGGAGGGATATATATCGAAGCAATGCAGAGGTCTTTGCCATTGATTTGTGTCTGGCAAGCAACAACTTCAATGCCTGTCATCGATGGGAGAGTGACTCTATAGAAGGAGTGACATTTTTTAATCCCCAATAGTACGCCACCAAACGAGTCATTTCGATCGAGGCGAATAATGTTGAAATCGTGGAAATTCAGCTCATCGGCTGAAGAAAGCCATGTTTCACAGAGAGAAAATACATCACAGTTAGAGCTGTGAACTAAAAATTTATACTGATCTAGTTTAGGAATGATGCTTCTGCAATTCCACTGTATTACAGTGGTCAAATCCTTGACCTCTTGCCCTGAATCAGGCATCGAGGGAAATGAGCGCTGCCAAAAAACCACATTTTTCTTTCAAAAATGCTCTCACAATCGGAAGCAAACATAATACTATGCTTTTAAGAGGGTCATTTATATTTAAAGCATTTAAAATGTTGTCCACCAGGACAGAAAGCGCAAGCAAGCCAGATTGTGGCTGTTGCCTCGACCGCGAAAAAGGAGCAGACGTGTTGGGTGCTGCTCCGGGAAGTGCTGAGGACCCCTGGTGCGTAGAAGAACCGCTTAAACCAGGAGGTACTTGCTTCGGTCTATTCTCAGCACGTTCGATTCGAGTTTTCATTCCAACTTGGGAAGTTTCGGTTTTCTTTCTGGGGAGTGATGGAAAAGAAGTAATTTTTCTTTTCCTGATGGCACCCTGCGATGTACCGGAACTTCCTGCATTGGGAGCGTCAGCAACAGGCTCGTCGTTCTGCAGAATGGAGTAGGGATTGTCCTGAGTCGTTGGAACGGGACTCTTAAGCATTTCTGCATAAGTCCGCTTGGAACGTTCTTTTAAGGAACGCTTGATTTTTTCCCCTCGTTGTATGTACACCGGGCATTGAGTAAGATCATGAGGAGTCCCGCCGCAATGAAGACACTTGCGCTCTTTCGGGCAAGGATTCTCATCATGGCTCTCTCCACAATCTGCGCAACGTTTTTTGTTGCAACAATAGGCGGCCGTGTGACTGAGTTGCATACATTTGTTGCATTTCATTACCCGGGGTACAAACAACCGAACAGGTAAACGAAGTGCACCTATTGCAACGTAGTTTGGAAGGGCGGAACCCTCAAATGTCACACGAAAAGAGTTTGTCCGATTGAGAATTCTTTTGTCATTTTTAAGTGACACAGATTTCAGTCGATCGCATGCAAGAATCTTCACACTTTTAAGTGAAGAGTTCTTGAAGCGACCGACACCATCGAGTATCTATTTTCGAGTCAAACCCTTTTCGTTTATTACACCGTCTATTTCAACGTTGCAACAGGGTACGTATACGCGATACTCGATCGCAAAGAGATCACAGCGCGTTATTTCATTCGCTTGGGTTCTGCTGGAGACGACAACTCGTAATTTGTCTGGCCCCACCCGAGTAATCTCGGTAACTTCGGAAAATTTCTGTGTCAACTCTTTTGAGATGCGAATGACGTTAAGAGGTTTGGATTTTCGTCTAAAGTATACGATAAATGGGCCTTTGGCGCCCTCAGGGTATTCTTTTAGACGAAAATCCTGCTTCTCGTCTTTTTCCTCATCTTCAGAGCTTTTTATTTCGTATATAGAATTTTCCTCCTCATCTTCTGTTTCATCCTCCTGCTCTTCAGGAGGAGGTTCATTATCTGATATATTCTTTGGCGTGGGTGGGGGATCCTCCCCGCCCTCTGCCATATTAATAAAAACGAAGAAGTAGACAACTGTTCGATATGAACAGAATATAATAATTTGGAAAATATAAATTAGTAAAAGAAATTATATTTCTATATAAGTTATTGTTGAAAATTTTATTTATTTCAATTTTTGTTATTATGTGTAATTTGAAAATGAAAAAAGTTCCAATAAAAGTTCAACGGTGATGTAGGAAATGAACACCCCTAATGCCAACGCTTGACGATATGATAAACACAATGATAAACAATGGTATAAATCGAGCACAGAAGCTATACAGAATGATGGAAGAGGTAAGAGGAAAATAAACTTCTACTTGCCCCGCTGCTGTGTAGCGTGTGTGATGATGTGACTCGATTGTCTCGATAGCGCACCACTTTTTATGAGCTTTACTCGCTCGCAGCGCACCAGATCAAAAAAAAACAAACTAGAAACGGATGTAAAAAAAACACCTGTATCGGATCAAATATAGGTTCGACCGATCTGCTTGCGAGTTGTCGAAGCAATGTGTTGTAGCCCAAGTTATTTAAGACATCGTTGTAAAACTTTTTTTTTCTAAGTTGAGTTAGGGTCAACATAAAAAAAACTGATTTTTGTTCTAACTTTTGACGAATTCCATGCCAACTCGACTGGCCGTTGACAGCACCATCTCAGATAGAAGCGAAACGTTGTGGGTGTAAAGACATGGGTAATTTAAGCAAATTTGCATACTTGAAATATTCGAAGAATATTAGGCTATCAAAAAAGTCCTGCGGTATTTTTTTAAAATTTTCATTTGTTCATAAAATTAGTTACAATCATCTGTTTTAAGTCAAATATGCGCCGTTTTGTTCGATGACTTGTTCCCAACGAGATTCTAACTTCATAATATCCCTGTTATAGAAGCTCGCTTCCTTATTGGCAAAAAACTCGGAAAGCCAATTTTCACAGGCCTCTTTTGTGGCTAACTTCTGACTACCTAGCTCGTTCGCCATGGACAAAAACAGGTGGTAGTCACTTGGTGCAAGGTCCGGACTGTACGGCGGATGCAAAAGAACCCCCCATCCGAGCTCCCGGAGCTTCTGGCGCGTCACCAAAGAAGTGTGTGGCCTGGCGTTGTCCTGATGGAAGACAATGCGGCCTCTGTTTACCAAAGATGGCCTCTTCTTCATGAGTGCTACCTTCAAGCGGTCCAGTTGTTGGCAGTACAGGTCCGAATTGAGCGTTTGGCCATAGGGAAGCAGCTCATAATAGATTATTCCTTGACAATCCCACCAAAAATCCACTTTTCATCGCCAGTCACCATCCGCTTCAGAAACGGGTCGATTTTGTTGCGATTCAGCAGCGATTCACATGCGTCGATACGGTCAAAGATGTTTTTTTGCGTCAACGTGTGTGGCACCCATACATCGAGCTTCTTTGTGAATCCAAGCTTCTTCAAATGGTTAATAACGGTTTGATGACTTGGCCGATGCTACGGCTGCTACTATGCCGGTCTTCTCGGCTAATTCAGCGATTTTGTCGCAATTTTCGACGACAGGCCTTCCGGAACGTGTCGCATCTTCGACGACCTCTACACCAGAACGAAAACGTTGAAACCATCGTTGTGCGGTGGAAATGGAAACTGTATCGGGTCCATAAACTGCACAAATTTCATTGGCAGCTTGAGATGCATTTTTGCCTTTGTCATAGTAGTACTGTAAAATATGTCGGATTTTCTCTTTATTTTGCTCCATATTTGCGACACTATAACTCACGAACGACTTAACCAAACAAAACACTGTCAAGGACTATATTATAGCGCGCAAAAATACCTTTCCAACAAGTTATAGTATGATACAATGAATACAACTAGAACTACGAGCTTACAACGACACCTCGCGGAAATACCGCAGGACTTTTTTGACAGCCTAATATATTTTTAGGATTCACATGTTTTAAAGGATCATAAACTCAATCTTCTATTGGTGTCAATGCGCCCCTCATTTGAGCTAACTTTTAATCAATCACCAGATTATTATTTGGCAGAAAAGACAATATTCTGAGAAAGGCTAAATTATGAATGGATCAATATGATAACCAGGACCCGAAATCTTCGAAGGTGAAAAATGAAGACTGACTCTACTATCCGTAGCTTCGCTTCGACTAGAACTGCTTCGGCAGTCGCCGCCAACAAGAAGTGACTTGAATAGAAAATGAATTGACTAGCGTTGTCTAGCCGGGATGACTGGTGAACTAGTCCAGTCAGTGGTTATTCTAACTGACGCGACTAATGAATACAAATCTGCCTCTTCATTCAACTGACTTCAATCCACACTTCCATTTCTCCCTGACCCTAATTTTACACCTGTGTACGCAATCTTATTTTTACGTCCATATAAAGTGGAACGAAAACATGATTTCTGATTCAAAAAAGAAGTTACCCCATCAATGGACGGTTTATTGTCTACCCATCGTGAATTCAAACCAACGATCTTTGACATTTATCAAGTATTCTATAAAGGTCCTCGCGTTAGTATTAGTAAATAGCGTGCAAAATAGCGCACACAATCTGCACGCTATTTTATACGTGTGAGTAATTTTCGTGTACGATACAGAATAATCTAGGTCACTTGTAGCGTATGTCAAACCACGTTGAACTCGAACATCGATGCATGCACACGTACATGGGAGAGAGAAACAGAGAAACGAATTCGTTTTGGGGGAAGTCACTCCAAAATGCAATGAGGACAATTTGACTGGGAAGAACGAAATAATATAGTCGAGTCGGTAGAGGGAGATAGCGATTAAGCGCCCGACTGACTGTGTAGTCGTTTTGGCGGAGAAACTGCGTGAAAAAGCCAAACGTCATAACTGACTGAATACGGATATAGTCAGCCAGATAGTCAGCTGACTATCCTCAGCTGACTATGACTATGCAGAGCCCTGCCTCTCACATTAGAGGCGGTCAAAAGCTTATTAGAAATGGGAGGACAGCCGCTGAAAGGGGGAGCAGCTGAATTCCGAGTAAATTCATGTATAGTTTCCTCTTTTTATATGAACAAATACACGCCTCTATCAAAATTTGATCATAATGGAGTCTCAAATTATCTTAAGCAATTTATTTCGATCATAACAAGTAGAAAAAATACTAGAAGTACTGAAAAAATGATGAAAATGTTTTTGTCCCCTTGCTTGTATGGAAATCTCCCATGGTGAGTGCTTGCATTAGATGATTTTAACCTTCCCAATATTCCCAGACGAATTCTCGATGATAAAGTTAATCGCAGTTTCCGAGTTGAGTAGCGTACACTTGATGATTTATGATCTGTGCAGTCAAAAAACGGGGAGGGCGAAAATCCTGGAAACGTATTCACATGTAAGTCGGTATTTACTCACACAACAAGACGTCTCTTTACGGACTCTGATTTCGTATAACGTGTGGGAGGATAAGAAAGAAAACAAACCAAGCGAGAAGGTAGAAATTTAAATATTGATAATGTATTCAAAGCCCATAAAGACCATTTCAAACGGACTGCTGAGCACTCGCGGGCATGAGTGACAGCCGGGAAGAATGGAAATTTCACATATCAATGGAAAAAATCAATTGTGTTCGAGTAAACCCGGGAACTTCCTAGCGGCATATTCCGTTTACCAGATGATTTTCCCTCAATTACAAACCTAAACACCATCTAAATTTCAGCCGCTATTAGGTTACACTTGAAAACTTTTTGATTTATGCCGCGCTATTCCCCCTCCTGCCGACAGCAAGAAGCGGTTGAGCTTCCCTCGCGTGTCGGGCTTTTTTTTCCTTATAACGCCTTTTGTACATTTTCCATAGAAAATTTGGTCGTGTTCTTTTTTTATGTTATTTTAGGCAACACCAGTCCCGCTTGACCCCTTGGCTGCTGGCAGCATTTGGCCCGCTGTTTCAATTTGATTGGCTTAAATATTTCATTCGGCTTCGAAACTCTCACCCCACAAACCCTTCGAAGCAACAGCCAGAGAGAGAGAAAAAAACCAGCGATCGGTCAGGAAAAAAAGCTCCCATTTCGGTGGGTAAAGACCCGTGCGAAAATGTTGATCTGCGTGAGCGATAAATAACACCGAGAAAAAAGGGGGTTCTCAAATGTCTCTTGAAATATTTCGGTCCGCCCGGCCGACTGGGAAATGAATACACACACTGGACAGCAACAAAAGGGCGCAAAAACGATGGACTGCTTTGTCCTGACTCCACCTCACCAGGACCCAGGCTCAGCATATCGTGAAAGGACTCGCAATCGAGCGTGCTTCCAGGCCATCTTTCTGCCTGTTCGTGTTATTTTTTTTCCTTCTTTTCACATCTCGCTGGTGTTCAAACTCTGGCAGATGATTTACTATCTTCGGTGTGAAAGGGTGGTCTAACGGAAGGATATTTTTCAGAACTATGGAGGGAAACCTGGAGCGAAAGACACTGCTCAACAAAGCGTAAAGTTGTCACTGCAGCACACGTGATGCTTACCTGCGCACGAAAGGGAATCTTTTCTTACCTATGAAACCGTGAAAGAGTGGCAATCATTAGTCTCTAATTATTCGTCCTCAAACTTTTTCGGTTGACTCGATCTTAAACACTAGAATCACCACTTTTATATCGTACAAACCTTTCCGTACAAAGTCTATCCGATAGAGAGTAGAGTCACCATAAACATCCACAAGCATTCGATGCGCTTGAGTTGCATTGTTCTTCCAAAGAAACAGGAAAACAAATCTTCCCGCAAATGGTGCTTATTTGGTACGAAACACAACATTTTCACGCAGTGAAGATTGAACTTGTTGTATAAAACTCAAAAAATTGTTGCCGTTGACTTTGGAGCACATTGAGCCAACCTGTGGAAACGGAACGAATCAAGTTGCACACCCAATAATTTTCATTATTTCATTTCTTGTCTAACAATTTTTTTTTTGGAACTCGGTCTTTTTCCCGTCTGAAAAAACGATTTTTGACAATTTTTTTTTAGATAACTGTAAATTTTGACGTGTCGTACCATTTTAAGACATTTGGCATCAAACTTTTTTTTTGGAAAACCCCAATTTTTGGTGATTTTTCGTTTTCCAAAAAACTCTAATTTTAACGTCTGCGACACTAGTAAATGAAGGCCGATTGAACTATTAATTTTTTGCATTGGGTATTTTATCGTGTAAATCAACATTTTGCACGAAGTTCCACATGAAAAATTGAAATGATCATTTTCATTGGCACCTTAAACCACACGTTTGGGGTGACTCTCTGAAATTCGAGATGACCATTCTCATTGGCATCCTACTGTATATATTAGGGTGGCAATGGATGTGTGGAAAAAAATTCATCATAGAATTTCAAAAACCGACCATGTACATTTTTTTTATTGGCCCAAAAAATGATCTGTGTTTCATTCATTTCTATACTGGGGTGTAAGTTCGAAGTTTCGAAAACGAAAGAGTTACGCCGGAGAACGAGATTTTGAGCGTTAATAGCTCCAAAACAACTGAACAAAATGGTATGATATACATTTCATTCGAAGGATAAAATGTCTACGCGTTCTATGCTTGTTACTTTTTGATCCAAAAACTTGTTTCAATAACCTTGAAATGGCTTTCAAAACAGGCTATTGAAATCACACCAAAAGCGAGTGTCGCTCGGAAATCCACTCAGTTATGATTGCGCAACGATTGAGGTCCCATCGCTGGAATGAATGGATGTTTCCCAAACAGACTTCAAAACCATGGAGCCAGGGGAAACTGGCATTGCAAATTAGATGCAATCAGCGGGTACTTTTGTACTCGTTTGTGTTTTTGTAAATCGGAATGTTTCCCTAACACAGACATCAAAACCATGGAGCCTGGGGAAACTGGCATTGCAAAATTGATGCAAGTTGTGGGTACTTTTTACTCGTTTGCGTTTCTGCAAATCGGAATATATCCCTAACACGGATTTCAAAACCATGGAGATGAAAGCTGCGAGTACTTTTGTACTCGCTTGCATTTTTGCAAACCGGAATGTGTTTTCCCAACACAGATTCCGAAACCAATAAGTTGGGAAAATCGGCATTGCAGATATTGGCAGTATTTTTTACTTCCATGCATTTTTACACTCCGGAATTCGTTTTACTAACACGGTCTACACAAGCGGGTACAACTTCTACACATACCGTGAGATGATAAGGCAAAATGTTGATACCTATTTGCTGCGATAACCACTACCATAATACATGAATTGACCTAAATAGGGATTTGTTGGCAATTGAATTCGTAAATTGTTTCATTCATTCACTAGTTTATTCAATAATTTAATTATACATACAAAAGATAGTTCTGCGCAGCAGCGATATGGTACCCAATGAGGAACATCCGAGGTGCGATTATTGCTAATTGAAAAAACACAAATGATTACTAAGCCAACGGCAACGTCACGTCAACCTTGCGGTTATATCATAGGTATAACCTATCCATAGTTTTTCGATGCCAAATGACTTAAAAATGCACTCACTCACTCACTCACTCACTCACTCACTCACTCACTCACTCACTCACTCACTCACTCACTCACTCACTCACTCACTCACTCACTCACTCACTCACTCACTCACTCACTCACTCACTCACTCACTCACTCACTCACTCACTCACTCACTCACTCACTCACTCACTCACTCACTCACTCACTCACTCACTCACTCACTCACTCACTCACTCACTCACTCACTCACTCACTCACTCACTCACTCACTCACTCACTCACTCACTCACTCACTCACTCACTCACTCACTCACTCACTCACTCACTTACTCACAAGATTTTCGATTGAGAGCTTTGAGGCACCCTTAAATCATGTCCGATTGAGCTGAAATTCAGCATAGGTAATTTTTTGGGCCAATAAACAAAATGTACGTGGTCGATTCTCTAAATTTGATAATTATTTTGACGTAGGATTACGTCTTTCGGGAGCATATTGGGGTAGAAATTGAAAATCGACAATCGAGCATATCGTGAAAATTGTCCAATTTCAAACGTTTATTGCTCAGTCATTTCATGATGGATTGATAAAATTTTTCGCCAATCGATTTCGGCACTCCATAACAATTTTTTATTTTTGAGAAAATAATATATGTCATGAAACTAACAATCGAACAATTGAAAAATCTCAACCCCTATCCTCACCGAAATACCCTCTTTTGATTGTACGAAATTGACGACACCTGCGGCGGTTCCCTTACAGAGATATCAAAACCAAGCAGCCTGTGGGAAATCGGCATTGCAAATACATGAAAGTAGGGGTTGCTTTTGTTCCGACCGAAAAGTGTTCCCTAACAGAGACATCAAAACCAAGGTGCCCGGGTGAACTCGGCATTGCAAATATATGCAAGTCGGGGGCATTTTTATATGGCAAGTAAGGTGAGTAATACGATTAATTCTAGCAAATAAAATTAAACTTTGGAACTTTAATGTGAAATTTCATATCAATGACCTATCGTGTATTGTGAAAAATTTAACACAAGTGTAATTGTAAAATTGTATATGGTAGTAGTTGTGTTAAAAATGACTTGATATATGAAACGATTTATTTCAATTTTCATAAATAAAAACCAAGGTGTTTCCGCTCGAGAACGTTCGGTTTAAGCTGTCTGTTTTGTTGTGTTCATTTTCACCCAAGGAAAGTTTATACGGCGAGAAAAAATGGAAAAGTGAGAAAATATTAGAAAAAGTGATTTCCAATATGCTCTACATATAGTACAGTATAGGTGTTGTTAGTCCAATTAAAATCCGCATTGGGTTGAATAAAAATATGTTTTCAAATATGTTCTCTCTATATTAAAGTAACAAGTTTTTACTAATGAGAAAAAATGATAATTGTGTTCGGTATTGGTAATTATCTTATGTAATATAATAATATAATAATTGAAGAGTTTTTTTCTTCTTTATTTTACCCGTACATAACACAGGAGGCATCACTGGTGGAGTGAACAAACAATACCGAACAACCAAACAAAACGGACCTTTTCAGAGCCACCAAATCATTATCAAAAAGTTAACCGAATTTTCCCAACATATCCAAAATCAATAGATTGCCTAACGGAATCCTACGTCAACTCTTGAAATTTTTTTTTGTCAAAAATTGGCACTTTGGTACTTAGATTTTTTTTGGAATACGAAAAGTATGGTCTAGGGTGCCAATAAAAATAGTTATCTCGATTTCTCATTCGGAACTTACTACGAAATGTTGATTTGCACGATAATATACCCTATGCAAAATATTAGCTCATTCTGACTTCAATTATTAGTGTCGCAGACGTTAAAATTTGAGTTTTTTGAAAAAAAAACTCAATCTTTGACCGCTTTGCGGCACCTTCCCTTAAGTCCGATTGAGCTGTAATTTGGCATACGGTGTTTTTTCAAGGTGGTGAACATTTTTTATAGGGTAACTTTTTGTAATTTCAGTGTCGATTTTTTCCCATACATTCATTGGCACCCTAATATATATGCCATAGCAATATAAGGGAAATATGAGAGAGCGAAACAAGAGACACATTGCAATAAGCACGCAATAACCATTTTCGACTACTTTGCCGCATACACAGCCCCCGTCGCGAAAAGGATACAAGTTCACGTTTATGCTCTCTTTTCTACTATTAACTGCCTTTTCTCAACAAACATGGCAAACCCGTTCTGTTTTGCCCCGATGGGACATATTGTCATGATGAAAAGAGGGCATCTACACCCAAACTAGCGTTGGCAGAAAACATTTCATCTTCGGCAGAAAAAAATGCTTTTTCGTGTGCTGAAGGGTGAAATGAACAGATAAAAGCACCCTTTCCAAAAGCTTCAAAACATTGTTATGTATGGGAGCAGAAATCTCTTTCGTCAGCTTAGGATTGTACCCAAAAAAAAAAAACAAACAATGTCAACGGGAATCGAACCAAGGCCTGTTTGCAAGACTGTTTTACACGACCACGCTTTCCACATACCTAATGGTACTGTTGATAAATGCGTGATAATATAGAACACTTCATCATAAAATGAAGTTGGAAAGTGTTTTCTAAGAGTAAAGGGAGAGCATAAACGTCAATCTCTTAAATATTTTTTAATATTTTTTCTTGAAAGCTGAGAATTTTTAAAACTCATAACTTTCATAATCATAACTCAAAAGCAAAAAAAATAGCCTCTCTGATATCGAGATATGTTATGTAAAAAATCCCCAACTTTCAAGAAAAATATAGCGCTCTCTAGTCCAAACCCATGTAAACAATAAAAACGAATACAATCAATAACTACGAGAATAAAATCCGTTTCTTTTGCAAACCCATATTTATCATATTTATTAATAAAATGCTAGCTTATTGGCTTCAATTTGATATATCGATCATCTAACACGGCTCAGTGGTCCATAGTTATGATTTTTTTTAAAGTCATTTTCGGGAAAAAGTGAAAATAAAAAGATTTTTTGGACCACCCGAAAATGGAAATGTGCACCCTAATAAAATAGTAAAAAATACGGGTCTAATGTTTTGCGATAAAAAACAAAATTACCTCTTCTGACGAAAATCTGAGAATCACTATATCGGTTTGGCATGGAATGGCTGAATATTGACATATTGGACCAAGAACTGGCTCGAAAAATCTAGACTGACTGGCTCACCTAGATTCCGTAAACCACGAATAGATTTTCCACTCCTAGGTCAAACGAAAACAACCGATTCCCAACCGATTTATCCCCATAACTCACCTTCTGGAAGCACACTCGGCTCGGCTAATTGAACACCCTAACAAGGTATGGTAGACCGCGAATTCCCCCTACCACACTTTCACCACGCCATCGTGCGAGAATCCGTTGGCAGCAGGAACGTCAGGAAAGCGAGCGAACCTCATCATTTCGCCATGCCTGAATGCACCGCCAAAGCTAGCAACCATCCGACATAAAACAAAGAGTAAAAAATCAACCAAATGGAAATCAAACGGAATGGGTCGAACGAACGGAAAAAATGGAAACTTCCACATTCTGTCTGCGGCAACATTACAATTTCCATCGCCCGCGAGGTTATGGGTAAAGAAGCGAAAGAAAGCCAAAGGAAGTGGTTTCGAAAAGAGCGCCGAGCATCCGACAATTGTTTCCGCAATTTACTTTGCATATTACTTTCAAATTATCCTCCTCCGGTAACTCATTCGGTGGTGGCGGCGGTTATAGTGGGGGTTGGCGGAAAAGTAGAGAAGAGCAAATGATGAACCATTTGCTTGAAACCAGGAGGATCCTGAGCCACGCGGTGTGGTGAAGGTGAGGATCTCTAATTTTTCGACCTGCTTGATTACAAGGCACGAGGCGAAACTTTACGGCTGCAAAGACGCTCTCGCGGCTGATGAGCGTAATCAACGTTTTCTAAAATCATGGTTATTTCTGGTGAAATATTCAGGTAATATAAAATTTTCCCGCTCCCCTCCGGCAGGGTTGGATAACGAGCCGGTCTGCGTTGCGGGAATGGTGTGGGATCCAGCCGGGGTGTGTGTAAGCTTGCGGAAGGGCGAATCTGTGTCAGCTGTCGATTCTCGGTGGGATCTTTTCACGTTTCAAGGCTGATTTTACGTTTTCCGATACGTGTGGGGGCTGTGGCGGTGAGCCACCCATCGGTGTCGGAAGTGCGGCGTAAAAGTTATGGTTTTATGATAATTTGGCATGGAGTTTATTATTGGCAGTCTTTTTTTACGACCCAGGTCGGTTGTTTAGAAGTTGAAATGTTCCAGTGACAGAAAATGAGTTTCAAATTAGCAGTTTATTTGAATTTTAAGCACAAAGGGACAAAGGGATGATCATTGCCGCAGTAAAACGATACTCGCGCGAATTGTGGCGGATCACAATTGGCATTGTTTTTTGGGGAAGTGATGGTTGATTGGCTGATTCGGTTTTATGGTGGTTAATGTTGTCAGTAGAAGGTTTTTGTTTCAATTTTGCTGGAATAATTTGCGCCAGTGTTACATCAATTATGATTTCCAATTAGATTTTAATTGGCTCATTTAAATTGAAGAAATTTAAATGGTGTTCATATTTCATTTTTTTTTCATTTCTTTGTTTAATATTGTGAATATTAATGTTGAATGATCTATTTGTTCAAACGATACAGTGGGGAAATTATTGCTCATTACGAATATTTTAGAAGCTATGGCCAAAGACGATAAACCGTTCATTGTTGCTTTCGGTTTGGAAGAACCAAGACTTTTTCACAGCACAGGATTATCGATGAGGTCATCGATTCCAGTCGTACTTGAAATTTAATAAACAAATTTCTTAATTATATATTTTAATTTAGGGTCTTAACTAGAGTTCTAACAACGTATTGTATCAATCTTGTTCATGTGGAGGCAATCTGGCGTAGTGGTAACATCCATACCTCTCACGCAGATATCACGAGTTCAATCCTCACTCCCGACATTCTTCCAAAAATGGGAGTAAAAGTTACGAACTAGCCGGAATGTGTTGAAAGTCACTATAATAGAGAGAAAAAAAACCTTGTGCACAGTGTTGCCACATTTAAATCTGTACCAGAGGGGTAAAAAATCTTACTCACCTGTACTTTTGTTCCAAAAATCCGTACCTTCAAAAATATTCGTTGTAGAGAAAAAAAATAATTTCATAGCATTAAAAAAATACTAATTTATTTTCCACAAATACTACATTTACTTTGCAAGTCATTCGTGTGTTTGATAATGCATTGTTTTTTTCAATCTAGATTGCATACTACGTATATATATTTTTTTTCAATTTTCGTGCTGCCACCACGTTTCGGTTTGAGTAATTCTTTTGATCTCAAAATAGAGTTCATTGTATTGTTGTATCGTTGCTGGGCCGATTTCAAAACTTATTTTTGTTCTGATTGTATTCAGAAAAAAATCGCTCGACAGTTGCCGAAGAGTGATAGTGAGAACGTTACAAACAAGGCATCGAAGCGCCAAAAAGGCGAGCGAATCGTCAATTCTTTTTAGGCATCCAATTTTTGTTCACATTCACTTCACATGCTCGTTTTCTGAAACTGTGATTTTTACGGAGTAATTTTATCTTTAGGCTACAGAATTAATTCTCCACATCTTGCACATTCCCATTCTAGAATTCTGGAAACGCTTCTAATCTAAAGTGACCAGATGGTCAGAGGTCTAACGCGGGACACAAAAAACAAAACGTTATGTATATACGTTATGTGAACATAAACCATAGTTTAGCGAGTCTAAACTGATCAGTATTATTTTTTTCTGAGTATCGGCACTCAGTTGTGATTTTTCGGTGGTTTAGATTTTGTTTATTTTTTTTGAGGTTCATCTCTTTAAGAAAATCAACATGATCAAATTGTGATATTGAAATATATTGATATCGCGGGACATTTTCGTTTCTTTTGCCAAAAGCGGGACGTTTCGCGGGACGGAATCTTACGCGGGACATTTTGTTGAAATGCCAGACGTCTGGTCAGTTTATTCTAATACAACGTTAATTCTAGACAAATTGGAAAAGTTTCTAGGATTTAACATTGCCGTAAACTTGAGTGTCGAATCATCAAAATCGAATCTTTTTCTCATTTGTTTGATCAGCTCCACGAAAAAACAGCGACAAATATCCTTAAAAATGATCTGCTTTTCGTTGTCCATTGTTCTGATAAAGGGTGTGTCACATCAAATTGCATCACGGAAAAAACGCTGTAGAAATTCGCCCAGTAGACCGATCCTTTTGAAAATTTTAGACAGTAAAATAAAAACTATAAAACAACTTTTGGCATTTTCTTTTTATTCATACTTCGAGGCCAAGCCCGTATGCTCGCACCTTCCTCTTTACCCCGTCCATAAGGTTCTGTACAACGTCAGGTTGTAGTTTTTTTTGAACAGAAATCCATTTTCTCTTGAAGTCCGCCTCCGATTTGACAACTTTTGGGTTCTTCCGGAGGGCCTGCTTCATAATCGCCCAATATTTCTCTATTGGGCGAAGCTCCGGCGCGTTGGGCGGGTTCATTTACTTTGGCACGAAGGTGACCCCGTTGGCTTCGTACCACTCCAACACGTCCTTTGAATAGTGGCACGAAGCGAGATCCGGCCAGAAGATGGTCGGGCCCTCGTGCTGCTTCAATAGTGGTAGTAAGCGCTTCTGTAGGCACTCCTTAAGGTAAACTTGCCCGTCATCACGAAGGGGGCGCTCCGCTTTCCGCAAGAGCAGATCGCTTGCCACACCATGTTCTTTTTGGCAAACTTGGATAGTTTCTGCTTGCGAATCTCCTCCGGAACGCTGAATTTGTCCTCTGCGGAGAAGAACAACAGGCCCGGCAGCTGACGAAAGTCCGCTTTGACGTAGGTTTCGTCGTCCATTACCAGGCAATGCGGCTTCGTCAGCATTTCGGTGTACTGCTTCCGGGCTGCGTCTTCCCCACCATGTTTTGCCTTTCGTCGCGGTTAGGAGCCTTCTGAACCTTGTATGTACGCAGGCCCTCCCGCTGCTTGGTCCGCTGGACGAATGAACTTGACAAATTCAGCTTATTGGCGACATCCCGGACCGAACTTCTCGGATCACGTCTAAACTGCTTAACTACGCGCTTGTGATCTTTTTCACTGACGGAGTATCCATTTTTGCCGTTCTTCACCTTCCGGTCGATGGTTAGTTTCTCGAAGTATCGTTTTAGTACTCTGCTGACCGTGAATTGGACGATTCCCAGCATCTTACCGATGTCCCGATGTGACAACTCCGGATTCTCGAAATGAGTGCGCAGGATTAATTCACGACGCTCTTTTTCGTTCGACGACATTTTTCCAAATTTACGAAAAATTTACAGTGAAGCATGACCAACGTGATCTATACACTCTTATCTGATTATAAGCGAAAGCTGAAGATATAATTCCTAAAAATTAAATTTCTACAGCGTTTTTTCCGTGATGCAATTTGATGTGACACACCCTTTAATTTCTTCTGCTGCTATTCCAACCAATTCCTGTCGCTTTTCGAATGATCTTCATATTAAATAGCATTGGATATTTTGGACAGTGCACCCGTGGCCGAGTGGTTAGCGTCTCACATTATCATGCCGGGCGGGTGTTCGGGTTCGATTCCCGTTCTGGCCGGGGGATTTTTCGTCAAAGAAATTTCCTTCGACTTGCACTGTGGTCACGCGTATTCACGAATTTGCCCCTCGGAATACATTCAAGGCGTGTTAATGCTAGTTAATGCATACGTTGAGACGGCAAAAGTTCCACAGGGAACGTTATCGCCATCCAAGAAGAAGAAGAAGAAGAAGAAGCATTGGACATTGAAACAACGCAAGATTTCTTCATGTAGCATAGTGAATTCAGGTTTTTCAGCCTGGAACAAACGATTCGATCTATTGATCTGGAGCAAAACATACGTCGCACCGTCTGACGCGAATCCTTTTAGACGATCCTTGTAAGAAATTTCGTCCTTATGGAACTGAGCAGTCTTGGCATTGTAAATGCTTTTATGATCAGCAGCACCAAGCTATACTACGGCGTGAAAATCGTCATATACCTCAATCAAATGTAAGAAATTTCACAAATGGAAAAAAATCTGTACCAATCTGTACTTTTTGACGAAAATCTGTACTCTGTACCGTACAGAATCTGTATCAAAAATAACGAAAAAATCTGTACTATTCCAGATGAATCTATACGTGTGGCAAAACTGCTTGTGCACACTGTTTTATTTCGATAGAGTCATACTCTCGCGTTCTCATTTCTCAGCCAGTCATTTTGACCAACTTGCGTTCGTGTTCATCGTATAGCATGTTGTAACGGAAGAAGACATATCGCGAACAAGGGTAGAGTAGTGCGTGGTAAGCGTGCGCACCTAACTGTTGTCGTCCTCTTGAAATAAAAGCAAATAAAATTCAGTTTGCTTACCAAAATGTAACTATATGTATTACCTTCGAAACCAAGAATGTATTCCTTCCTTCGATTACCGAATTTTCATAGTTTTCTTTGTAGTTGGACAAACACCTATTTGAATACAAAATGACAAATTCGAACTTTTGCCCCATAGTGGGGGCAAAATTGCGCACCGTACGAGGCAAAAATGCGCATTTATTGTCTTGAACTTTTTAGATAACTTTTAACAAAAATAAATGTTTCATCATAACCAGCGGGAGAATCAACATTCCTGGAGTGTGTATTCACCATCCAGTGGGGAGGAAGGGGGTGCTGTATGATGTTTTATGGGTGGAGTAGGGTGGTTGTTAAGGTCTAACATAATTTTTGTTATGTGCTAATTGATTCTTGGCACCTAGAAATATGAGAACGGGCCATCCACATACCACGTGCAAATTTTTGGGAGGGAGGATCCTGACAATATGAGATATCTGAAAATGTCCAACAATTGAAATAGAAAATTAGAAACTTTCATTTCACGGTGAAAACGAAGTGAATTGTATAGAATGTTATTACGGCTGCCACCGTGTGTGTAGAATCCGGAAGAGTTCATCCGTCGTGACAACTTTGATGAACTCGGTGTTATTATGAATACCACGATACTATCATGTCACGAAGAAAAACATGTTCATTTGTCACTTGTATTTTAGATGGTGGAAGCTAGTCACGCGGAATGGAGTAAGTTTAAATTCGTTCTTATTTAGATTTTTTGTTAACATTCTGAATCTTGTCTTGCTTTTTAGGAAAGAAAAGATAAACAAACAGCAATTTACCCGCCTAGTGGTATTTTTAGAACGAAATCCTCGTATCCACAGGATGTAAATTTGTGAAAGGTCTACTTCCGATTGTCCTGAATGAATAGATCTTTTTTGTTTCTATTTTTAGGATTAGACTAACAGAGAGTTATAGCACCATATAATAGAATGGTAATGGAGGCCACTGGTCCAAATACGCTGTGATAGTGTGAGAGAATCAGTAATTATTAATCTCTTATTTGAAAGAACGATCATTGTGATTGATTATGTATAATATTGATTTGTTGATATTTTCAGTATAAAATGTAAGTTTTTCCAACATTGCAGACCTGGTTTTTGCATTTCAAACATTCGCAATTGGTAGACAAGACCCGAATCAGGACGATAGTTATAACGAATAAGGGCTTTGTTTTTTATTTTTTTTACTTGTTTTGTTTTCAACGATATATAAGAATATTAAAAAAGTGATTATAAGTTTAGAGCAAGGAAAAAATGAGTCTATCATTGCAAAGCATTCACAAGATACTGTTTTTAAATTTTTCTCTAGTTCTTTTTCCATAATTTTTAAATTCATCTAAAGAAAATCTGAATCACTTTCTACTTTTGACAGATTCCTTGAAACCCGTCAGATGTTTTATATGAAGAGTATTCTCCTGACCGACACTGCTAACCAGTTTCTGTTTAAATAATTAAATCAAACCTCATGTCCCGTACATCAAATTAGAACTTTTGCAATAATGTATCAGTTTACACTTTTTCTAACCGAATTTTAATGCCTTGTGAACTTGTTCATGAGTCAAAACAGTATAATAGAAAACAATAGAAAACAGTACTTAGTATAAACAAAAGTCGTCATCGGTGCTCTGAAAAGGATAAATGGAAAACTCCATGTATTGCGGCACTGTATAGATGTATAGATCATTGTTTTGTATGTTCAAACGGAAAGATAAAAGGCCAAAGACGCCAAACTTTTTGTGATACAAGTTTACAAAAGTTTACAGTTTACAAAAAATAAAGGAATCTTGTTCATCTTTCATAATCTTACAAAATTATACATCACTGCTTTTTCAAGTAAAAATAATTGCGACCAGCACGACGCACATGTCGAAATTTAATACGATCGCAAAGGTTTAAATGCATAAGTTCAACTAGCTGACCCGGCGAACTTTGTCCCGCCCAAAATTGATTTTTTGATATGAATACTTTCGAACTTTCACGTTCTTTCAGAAAGCGAACGTTCGTTGGTTCAACTCCAGAACAATTAATTGATCAATCTTTTTTTTCACTACTAGAGTCGAATGAATCTTGCAGCCTAAACATTCTAGGATAGAAAATAAAAATCAATCTATAGTTTGCGATGACGTTTATACAGTTCCGCCATCTACAGTGATGTGAAGCAAATAACTCTATCAGATTACTATGCTCGAAAGCAGTTTCAAATTTTTGCTACTTTCTACAGTAATATATGGTAATTAAGTTTTTTCCGAATTTTTCCCTTTTCCTTCATAATTTTCGAAAAAAAATCAATTTTCCTTACCGTAACATTGATCTACGGCCAGAGAAGGATACAACAAAATAGAGGCAGATCAAATCGGACAATATTTACTCGAATTGTACGACCACAATTTCTCGATTCATTTTTATTTTCCACCTGAAAATCCATTATCATTTACAAAATGGCGAAACATGAATATCAATGTAGTCAAAATGAATTCCAATTGAAGAAATTAACTCCAATCTGACACACTTATCATTCTAGAAAAAATGCGTAATTATTTTTTTTCGATTTTACTTTTCATGCATAAATGCCTTGAAATGTGAAAAGAGTTGTTGAGGAAAAAATGGTACTTACGAATGAATGCCATCGCAGCTCAACTTTCATTATGAATTCATTTTTTCGATATTAAATTTATTCTGAGGTCAATGTAAGTCCCCATCTAATGAAGATAAGGAACCGAGGCGGCCACAAACCTCCGAGGTGAAGCAATCCGAGTCAGGAAGGGTTGGCTTTTCGCAAGCGATTCCGTGTTCCATCGATTGCCCGGTTAGTTTGAAACATAGGAAATGATCCTCTATTAGAGTCCGACCGAGCGTTAGCGAGTTATTTAAATTTACTACCGAAATTCGGAGTCAATGGCCTTAACTATAAGAGCGCTACGTCTAATTTATGGCCATCATAATCGTCCTGTCAGATCAACAATTGAGCGTCTAGTGCAAAAATTTGAATCCACAGGCACAGTACAAAATGGTCCCGTGCCAGTGAGACAAAGAGGTGCCCGTAGGGTCGAGAATATTGCTGCCCCTAGCGCATCAATTGAGGAAGACCCAAATCAATCTCTCACACGTCGTTCTCGAGCTTTGGGCATCTCTGTGACGTCATTGTGGCGAATTTTGAGAAAAGATCTTGGCCTACATCCTTACAAGATCAAATTGACGCAAGAACTGAAGCCTTGGTGGTCAAGCGGCTTATGTCATATGTTCGTGAATTGGGCTGAGCAACAACTTGAAAATGATCCGGATGTTTATCGAAAAATCATCTTCAACGATGAGGCTCATTTCTGGATGAAGGGCTTCGTCAATAACCAAAATATGCGTTATTGGTCAGGCAGTAATCCACACGTACTCCAGGAGTCCCATTGCATCCCGAAAAAATGACGGTATGGTGCGGCTTATGGTCCGGCTTCGTCATTGGGTCGTACCTCTTCCGTACTTGATAACCGAATATTTTTGGTCCGAATTGTATGATATGGACTTGGACAATATGTGGTTTCAACAGGACGGCGCCACAAGCCACACAGTGAATTCAAGAATCGATTTATTGAAAACCAAGTTTGGTGAGCATGTTATCTCACGAAATGGCCCAGTAAATTGGTCACCTCGGTCGTGCGATTTGACGTCGTTAGACTATTTCCTGTGGGGCTACGTCAAGTCTATGGTCTATGCCAACAAGCCAGCGACGATTGATGAACTTCGTACGAATATCGAACGTGAAATTGCAGCAGTATCGGAAGATTTATGCTTGAAAACCGTCGAAAATTGGGTTCAGCGTCTGGACTTCTGCAAGTGTGCCCGTGGTGGCCATGCAAAAGAAATCGAGTTCCATACACATTGACATCAAATGTACTTTCACATGAATAAATAATTTCAGTGAGGTCCAAAACCGTTTTTGTTTTATTTAAAAAAAATTGTAGCGCTCTTATTGAAAAACCCGATATTTTTATCATTTTCAAAAGTCACACTCACAGGGAAATAAAAAAAACGTAGATGATATCAAATAAATCTAAAGATGAACAACGTTGGAATAAATCTGAAGATAAATCCCTTCGAACCACTGCCAAATCGGTTACAAATCCAACCATTACTGGAAACCCCCAGAAAATTGGCTACTCTTTCGATAACCTTTCACATATCAATGTAAAAAATCTAATACACCAATTCCGAACCATCGAAAGCGTACCTTTTTGCTGTCCTAATCGACCACGATTGGGTGGTTCATTTCCCCTGACTTGTTCCCCCACCTTCCCATCGTTCTTTTTGCCCTCTGCACCCGGACCGGGGGAGCAGAAACCAAAAAACGAGCAACCCCTTCGTTCCGAATAATCGACCCAAGTTGATGAATAATTCTTCAAAGCGAAAATATGTCCGACCGCTGGCGAAGAGGTGAGGAATCTCGGGACGAAAGAAGCGGAGAAAGCTTTTATCTCTGCTGGGGAGCTGAAGGCCAAATTTCCGGATCCCGCAGAACGGAAATGGAGGTGGTTTAGGAATTACCATTGTAACATTGGCACACTTTCACAAGTCTACCTTTTTTCCATTTCAAAGCGGCGGAAGACGGAAGAGAGAGGGATGCTGCTGGAATCAATCCGCACGATGAAATTAAATATTTACGATTTTTGCTAACCTTATTCGGCGAAACCTGTTATGAATTAGGGGATGGTGCCGCTGGAGGGAAATCTTGTTTATCTTGTTCACGATCCGTGAAACGACCGGCGGCTTGCAGAACGTGTGAAAGTGGCGTTTTCCCCGAAGCAACAAAACGAATCAACAATGGTTAAAAGCAGGGAATTCAATTTACTTTACATTATGGCTAGGATTAACCCAATGTGAGGGCGATATCGTATTTTCACTAGAAGTGGGATTAAATCTTTCCAACGCCTAACGAGCTCAACTTGAGGAAGGATAATTCTACGAAAGCTTCAACCAAATCCACCAAACAAAGAAAACCTTTGTTCTCGCGTGATTGTCTCCACTCTTAATTGCAACTCTGACAGATAACATTCCGAACTGTAATAGACCCACTTTGTTACCCACACACTCTTCCGTCGGCTTGAACAAGACAAAATCGAAAATGAAGATATTTGTCATCGTCCCTGTCAGCCTCCTGCCGAGGAATTGGGTTATTTATTTGGAAGAGACACTGAAAGGTAGCAGTCGCTTCCCGGTGTGATGCCCCCAACCTCTTCTAACACCACAAAGTCTTGAGATTTGTAACGAACAGCAGAAGCTTGAATGTCGGTCGGTTACCCGGTTACCCCCACTCCATCCCCGGCAGTCAGTGCAGTCAGTGATGTATATGTAGAATTAGGAACCCGGAAGGAAGCCGTAAAGGCGGCACGTGTTTTTGGTTGATTTGTTCCAAGAGCGCAGATTTATCTTCCGCCGGAGCTCGTTCTCGCCTGTTAGATGGGAAATGTGCGAGTAAAATTTATTTCCTTCCTTGTGCTTCCGATGGAGCCCCGCCGCGCGCTCCGAGCTTCGAGTGGGTGCTCGGTGACCGAGTTTGGAACTGTTGGGCAGTGTGGGAGTTGATGTGATGCAGATCCATCCGTGGGCTAGCTCCACAAAGAATCGAAATGCACGACGGCTGATTCGTCCGTCGGAGTGGTGGCAGCAGAGACATAATGTGTATATAAACAATCTTGGCTGTGATATAATACGGCTAGTTTATTTGATGATGATGGTGGAACGTGACATCCGGTTTTCCGAAACGTGTTGTTGTGGCATGAATCTCCAGCTAACTTGCAACTTAGCGGGTGCTCGGAACGGCGCGGTGAATTGGCGTTTGATGCTGACTCGCACAGTCCGGACTGGCGTTACCGCTGCAGATCGGACTCGATACTATTTAGTGCAGGGATTAATCTTATCCAGTCACGGATGGCTGTAGCCGATGAGGATAGAGATTAATTTGAGCCGATAGTATCCGCCCAACCGTGAACTTAATTATATCACGTAAACACGCTAGCGGCTTTCGACCCCGAAAGAGTGGTTACGCAGAGTCATTTGTCGATAATGGTCCCGATCGGCTGTCAACTCTCGGCACATTGTGTTAGGACCGTTTAGTTTACACGTTTGTATTAGGGCAATAGGGAATAGCTTATCCTGGTGAGCAGGATTGTAAATGTTTCAATTCAAACTAGATTTTTCCAGCTTTTTCCCTGATCCAGTGAAACAGTGAAATAGAATTTTCAATTTCAAAAAATATTATTCAACTTTATCCATGTTTTTTTATGTGTTTTACACATTCTATGTATACTTTATTCACACTGCAGCCATTCCGTGCCAAACCGATATAGTGATCCTTTTTTCATTAAGGCCCATTTATATTTTATGGCGGGTTTACATTAGGGAGATCTATAGCTACAGATGGATTTATTCACGTGAAAATAGGTGTAAACGGGTGAGAATAAATATGATACACTTATTCGAGGAATATATAACTTGAATAAATTCAGCATATGTAAACGCTTGTAAATTTCTCACTGGTGAGAAATCACTAAAGTTGGATTCAGTTCTACTTCAGGTGAATAAATTCACCTAAGATATGAATATATTCATTATAGAAGTTCACGCTAGTGTAAACGGTTGATGCGATTTCTATAAATCTCATCATATTTCTTCACATGAATATATCACTAGCCTAAACCCGCCCTTAGGGTAAAAATCAAATTTTCACCTTTTTTAAACGGTTTTATTTAGCTTGCCCTGTAATCTCTTTGTATGTTTGTGTGTTTGTATGTTTGTAACATTTTTGTCTGTAACGCTTTACCACATTAATAGAAATTTGAAACCCTTCTTGTTGACCGATTGATCTGAAATTTGGAACACACCTTCGTCTCTGTAGTCATCATAAAACTGCGTATTTCATGATCTTGAAAATCCAAAATGACGGCCGCTACAAAATGGCGGATGGCATATTTTCTCAAAACCTTATCAATATGGCTGCCACTACCAAATGGCGGAGCTAGTACTAAAAGCTAGAAAATAATAAGGCAGGTAGCAGTTAGCAGTTATTACACCTCTCCTTCATTAGTCTAGGGCATTGATAAGACTAAAATAAAATCGTGGGATACGTTGGATTTCCATTATCCACAATTAGCGACTTGATCATATGTCCCACGATTGTATTTTAGTCTTATCAATGCCCTAGACTAATGAAGGAGAGGTGTAATAACTGCTAACTGCTACCTGCCTTATTATTTTCTAGCTTTTAGTACATTATTATGTTTAATCACAATTGAACCGTTTAACTTAAAAAGTTTTTTGGTGCGACTATCACTTTCCCGGAGTGATGGAACGAACTGACACTGCATACATAGCAAACTGGCGTACACTACAATAGATCAAACTAATGGTCGCAGTGGTACAATGCTCCTACAGAAGAAGAAGGGTGCCAAATCAGAAAACAGGTCACGTGAATATGAAATAAAGTTAACGTTAATAATTATTTTCACTGTGAACGAATTCTCATGATTTGCATACCAATCGAATCGGAAGTTCTCTAAGATTTGTTTGATATCATACATTACAAGTACATTACAATCTCATAGTTTGTGTATGGCTTAAATTTATGAAAATTAGATAAGTTTTCCTTTTCCCATACAGTTTTTCTGCCGATTTGTGTGCTAACCTTACCCGTATTTCGAATGCTTATAACTCAAACATTTCTTAAGAGATCGGAAAGATGTTTGAATCAATTGATAGGAAATATTTCCGCGCGTCTATCATAATTAATAAACTGTTATTTTTCAAGAGAGATGAACAATTGAATAACTGTAAAATGTCAAGCGTTATCTAAACGCCCTAACTGTCAAGTTTTGATTGGCCCGATTTACGGTTTCCCCAACACACACTTCAAAATCGAAGTACCTGTGGATATCCGCTTTGCAAAAATACATGCAAGTTGGGGTATTTTTTGTTCCCACCGAGCTGTGTTTCCCTAACACGGACTTCAAAATCAAAGTGCCTGGGGGAATCCGCTTTGCAAATACATGCAAGTCGGGGTTATTTTTTGGTGTTGAGCACTTTTGTACTCGCTTGCCGTTGTGCAGACCGATATGTTTCCCCAAAACGTACTTTCAAACTGAGAAGGCCAGGAAAATTGTCATTTCAGATACTAGAGGTGAATGAACTTTCGCGGTTCGAGAACTACGTAAACATGAGATGTGCAATATTTTGAGAGGGAAATGTAAAATACAATGATCATTTGACAATTCTTCCGTTCACATATTTTGGTAGTCCCAGGCATCATATCAAACGTAAAAGAACGTTCGTCAAATTTATTTGTGACGAAGAACATAATCTATTACCAAAATTTCGATGCATTCTCAAATAATATTCGAAGTGTTCACTTGTTTGCATAGTATAATTGCGTAGTTCTATGTCGGAGATATGCGGTCGTGTCCTAGATACAACCCCTTACAAATTTCTCATAAGGGTGCCCACTTCCATTTCAGGGTGGTCCAAATAATCAATTTTTCCATTTTTTTTAAAAAATAACATCTATTAAAAAGTCATAACTTTTGAACTACAGGACCGATTCAGATGATCGATATATCAAAGTCGTAATTATTGATTGTATTCGTTTTTTTATAGTTCACATGGTTAATGATAGAGTGCGCTAGGTTTTTATTTTTTTATAGCTGAGGTTCATTCATAATATAATATGTATTTGTATTTATCTGTATTTCCTATCTAAATTGTTTAGCTGATTTTGTCTTTTTTTTATTGCACCAACCCCAACGAAACTAATCAATGAATTTTAGGCCTGAGACACATTAAAAAAAATCAGCAACACAAATCAATCTGTGCATCTGCCATACATACCCGAAAGTAAGCATTGGCTCTAAATGTCACATTATGACAGAAAGGTAAGTTTGTGATTTTTTATATAAGATTATTTTGTTATTTAAAATTAACTTCTATTTTAGATTATTATGGTTAGATATTTCTGGATAGGCGGAAGAAATCGATGTGGATCGATTGAAAATATCGCTCCCCACGAACCGGAAGGCTAAGTGGAAGAAAATTATATATGCAATAATTTGTATATTTTTGACGTAGGATTACGTCTTCCGGGAACATATTGGGGTACAAATTGAAAATCGAAAATCGATTACATCGTGAAAATTGTCCAATTTCAAATGCTCATTGCTCAGTCATTTCATGATGGATCGATGAAATTTTTGCGTCAATCGATTTCGGCACTCCATAACATTTGTTTATATTGAAGGAAATAATATATGTCATGATACTAACTATCGAACAATTGAAAAATCTCATCCCCTATCCTAACGTAAATACCCACTTCTGATTGGGCGAAATTGACAACACATGCGGCGGGTCCCTAACAGAGACATCAAAACTAAGCTGCCTGGGGGAAATCGGTAATGCAAATACATAAAAGTAGGGGGAGCTTTTGCTCCCACCGAAATGTGTTCCCTAACAGAGACATCAAAATCAAGCTGCCTGGGGGAAATCGACATTGAAAATACATGAAAGTAGGGAGAACTTTTGTTCCTATCAAAATGTGTTCCCTAACCGAGACATCAAAACCAAGCTGCCTGGGGGAAATCGGCATTGCAAATATATGCAAGTCGGGGATTGCTTGGTGAAATTTCATATCAATGACCGATCGTTTATTGTGAAAATTTAGCACAAGTGTAAGTGTAAAATTGTATATGGTAGTAGTTGTGTTAAAAATGACTTGACATATGAAACGATGTATTTTAATTTCCTAAAATTAAAAACCAAGGTTTGTTCCCGCTCGAGAACGGGTCGTTTGGTTTAAGCTGTCTGTTTTGTTGTGTTCATTTTCACCCAAGGGAAGTTTATACGGCAAGAAAAATTGGAAAAGAAGATTCAGAAGAAATATTAGAAAAAATTATTTCCCATATCCTCTACATATAGTATTAGGTGTTGTTAGTCCGATTAAAATTCGCATTGGATTGAATAAACACTCAGAAATTAAAAACTATAAAAAAAACCTTTTCCATTTCAAATATGTTTTCTCTATTAATATAGTAACATGTTTTTACTGATGAGAAAAATTATGATTGTGTTCGGTATTGGTAATTATCTTATATTACATTGGTGAGTTTTTTTTTCTTTATTTCATCCATACATATCACAGGAGGCATCTCGTTTAGGATAACAGAGGGCGCTTTTTATCATATCTCGTTCCACTTCGGTATCTTTTATCTGATACGCACCATTCAAAGCATGTTTCCCATCCTTCTGCTATCTTTTTCTCGACAAACACTGGTGGAGTTAACATACAAAACCCAACAACCAAACAAAACGGTCCTTTTCAGGGCCACCAAATCATTATCAAAGAGTTTAACGATGTAATTCTTCAAACATATCCAAAATCAACAGATAGTCTAACGGAATCCTACGTCAACTATGCGGTCGTGTCTCGGATACAGCCCTCCTGTGACTTTTTACATTCCAATCCTCACTTATGGCTTTTCTATACATTTTAGATCAGATGAAAATAATAAAAGGCGCGGAAATGTTGAGGCAGTGAGGTGACTTATAGCCTCTGAGTTCATGCAATAAATGCAATATAAACTAAATTTCTATTTAGTCTCTGTAAAAAAGTATTCTACAGAGAAATGTGATAGGAGGAATAATTGCATGAATTGAAACGAAAAGCAATGAATACTGAGACAACGACAATCTCTACATGTTTATATTTGTGTTTCATTGGGCGTGTTTGGAATAAACACTAAACACTAGCGAAAAGCATGTTCGTGTAAGCAAAAACATTAAATTTGAACATCGCGTACACATGTGAAATTGTTTTTCGGAAGACTGAGGGCAACCATTTGGAGTACTGAAAGAGAACTTCATTCAAAAGCAATTGTTCCTAACAATCACAGTCCTACTTCAAGCTACTTCAAGCGTTGGCAGAAAAAATGATTTTTCGTGTTCTGAAGGGTGAAATGAGCAAAATAAATCATCTGTTTCAAAAGCTTCAAGTTGTTTGTGTGTATGTGAGCAGACATCTCTTTGTTGTTTCTTTTTCCATCTCTTCTGGGATTGAACTCAAAAAAAAAAATCCAAACAATGTCAACGGGAATCGAACCAAGGCTGTTTTACACGACCACGCTCTTCACATAGCCGCTGGTGCTGTTGCATAAAGGTGTGATTATTACAATTCATTATAAAATGAAGTTGAAAAGTGTTTTCTAGGAGTAAAAGTGGGAGCATAAACGTGAATTTATATCTATTTCGGTCTGGGCCGTGTATGTGGCAAAGCATGCGAAAAGTTAAATGTGCGCTTCTTCTGTAGGAGCCTTGAACCACGGCGATCTTATGCTTATTTACAATGTGTCTCTTCTTTCGCTCGCTCATATTGCTCTTATATTGCCATAGCAAATATATCATACAAATGATACCAGTATACCAGTATGGGAGTGTAGCG
The DNA here is from genome assembly GCF_029784135.1 of Toxorhynchites rutilus septentrionalis. Taxonomy (NCBI): domain Eukaryota; kingdom Metazoa; phylum Arthropoda; class Insecta; order Diptera; family Culicidae; genus Toxorhynchites; species Toxorhynchites rutilus. Next base: position 37,065,986 of record NC_073744.1, read on the forward strand.
CCTTTTCTGTTATTTTTAGGCTCATTTTATGTAATAAATCGGGATGCCAGAACATGTACTCAAATTAATTCTAGGTGTAGGCACAGATCTTTCTACTTTTTTATAATTTTGTTATAATATTGACGTACATTTTATTAGAGCTATGATAAACTGATTTATGAAATAAAAATTGTATCTGTTTCGTTAAAACTTCAAATATATATATATATATATATATATATATATATATATATATATATATATATATATATATATATATATATATATATATATATATATATATATAAATGAATTTCTGTCCGTCTTTCTGTCTCTCTGTCTGTCTTTCTGTGTGTCTGTCTGATTCTTATAGACTCAGAAACAACTGAACCGATCAACATGAAAATTAGTATGTAGGGGTTTTTGGGACCGGAGAAGGCTTTCGTGATAGTTTAAGACTCCTCCTCCCTCTCTAAGGGGGGACTGCCACACAAATTAAACACAAATTTCTATATTACTCGGGAATTAATCAAGCAAATGATACCAAATTATGCATATTGAGGTTTAAGGGTGCAAAAAATGTTTCTATGGTGATTGGACTCTCCACCCCCATCTTTAAGAGGGGGCTGCCAGACAAATGAAACACAAATTTCTGTATTACACGAGAATTAATAATTACACGAAACCAAATTTGACATGTGGAGGGTTTAGGATGCAATAAGTATTTCTATGGTGGTTAGACACTTCTCCCGCTCTCTTAGGGTGGGTTGTCATACAAATGAAACACAGATTTCTGCATAACTCGAAAACTAATCAAGCAAATGGAGCCAAATTTGGCATGTGAAGGTTTTACGGGGCACGAGAGGTTTCTTTGGTGAATACACTTCTCCCCCATTCTCTAGGGAGGGCTGCCAGACAAACGAAACACAAACTTCTGCATAACTCGAGGTTTTTTTGGGAATGAGAAATGTTTCTATAATGGTATGACACCCCTGCCTCCTCTGGAATGGAGAGGGGGTCCCGTAAAATTAATACACGTATCTCAACCAAAAATATTCCAATCAAACATGACAATTGAAAATTTTCGGAAAACTCTGAAGGAAAAAGGGAAAATTCGAAAAAATAAATTCCCATATGTTCTACAATTACATAGTGACAAGTGCTGTTAGTCCATTTGATATTTGCGCTAGAGAAATTGATATTTGTTCGAAACTGGAAATGTATTTTAATGTGATGAAACGCCCTCCTATATCTTATTCTATCTATACAAAAAAAAGTTATAGGAGGTTATGTCCAAGACACGACCGCATTGTTGACGTAGAACTACGCTGTAGTTTGATTCAAGTCGATTGTTTTTAATTGTGAATATTATTTTAAAATGCTACGAAAATTTAGAAATAACCATTCTACCAGTTTGGTCGCCCTGAAATAATTTGTTTCTCGTGAAATCATTTGACGATTATTGTTTGATGATTCATTCTTGTCCTCGCAGAACAATACATCCTCGAGGTAAGCGCAGTTATCATCCTTAGTGGAGAAAGGTTTGCTACTGGCAAGAGAAACCAAATCACGTACAAAATTCCAGAACGACATTAACTTTCTTGGTGACTAAATAAACGAAATAAACTCTTTCTATTAATCTCAAAAACCTCGAAAAAAGTAGCACTGCTTCATTATGATCAAGATTAGCGCAAATGCAATCCTAGTTGAAGGAAGTTTTGCAACTGACACGCGAACCTAAATAAGTTAATAACTTATTATAACTTATTGAATAACCTGGTATTCCCCAAATAATTTTTTGGTGCACAACCTTAACACCTGCTTCACCATAGCGTCAATTCAATGCATTGATGCAATGTCAAAGGCACAATGCAATGACGGAAAACAAACAATGTCAACTACTTGGAGAAAGGCTGAATATTTGCCTCAGCAGAGATTCATTACTTATATCCAAGCGCACGTTGTCGCCACGTTCGAATCGACATGTTCACCCGCAGCGCAAAATGTTAAAACGCACGCACATACGCACATAAATATCCATATATCGATGGCTTGAAGCAATTAAATATACACACACTTATCTCCGTTTTGCGCTCTTCTCAACAGAAGCCTTTTTTGTTAATATTGCCGGCCCAGATCAGCTTAGCTGTCATCCTTTGTGGAGAGAGTTTTGCTACCGTTATGCGAAACCAAATCACAGACAAAATTCCAGAATATTGATTTTCTTGGTGAGCTGACGATAACCTAGCTTGATGATTCCCCACATGATTGTGTAGATCAGAACCCTAATGCAATGGCGTCAGTTTGATGCAGTGATCAGTCAGTAATTTGGTCGCGTCCACAGCTCAATCCGAAACTAAGACATGTGAGACTTTAAACTTCATCAGTTCATTCGTTTCTAACCTTCAAAAAGGCCCTTGGAAAACTTTACTTTTTTCTCGTATTACTCCTCCACTCTCATTGCCTTGAGAAAGGCATTCGATCCTCCACCGTCCAGCTCGCCCAGTAACGATGTTGTTCAGTCGGTGTCCTCACGAAGAATGGAAGTTTGCCTCAGCGAGATCCACTGTTTATACTCTAGGCAAATATTCCCCTTCGTTCTTCTTCTTCTTTTTCTCTTTTGTTCACGGAGACTTTAAGTCTTACGATTTCCCCTTCGTTGCTCGTCGATAAGTTGTCCGTTATTGACAGCTCTGTTCAGGAAAGCACACAAATGGACAGAACAAATGTATAGGAAAATGGAAACGCTTATAGTTTTCATGAATTTTATCTATTTACACACCATGGGATTGTAATGTATAGCATATCAAACAAATATTAGGGAATTTCCGATTCGTTTGGTATGTAAATCACGAAAATCCGTGCGCGGCAAAAATAGTTATTAACGTTAATTTTATTTCATAAAAACGTGACCTGTTTTCTGATTTGGCACCCTTAATGAAAGACGTACTTCTACGTCAAAAGGATCGCCGGATGTGTTGATAAGAGCAGAACTCGATGAAGGAATTGTCCGATTTAGGGCTGTCTTTATTCTATCATATTTTCTGAAACATGTTATTTGCAAGTGGATGGAAAATCTTGCACGAGAATCGGGTCTGAAAATAATCTGATATTATAATGTCGAGCTTTGGTAGAAGTACTGGAATTTTATAGTAAAAAATAATTTTAATGGGTAGATGAGAAGATTAATCAATAAACAGTTCTGCGATTGGACCCATGAACGTGCGCTTAGTGAGAAAACGTGGATGTGATAACGATAAATAATTTTTGGGCGGGACGAAGTTTGCCGGGTCAGCTAGTTAAAAATAAAAGAAACAATTTTACACGGACACACCTTCAAAATGGGGATTGCGCGCAGGTTTTTCAATTGCTCACTCAAAACAAATACATCAAATTTATGTTGGCCAAATTTTGATCGCTCCACCCTTCAAAGTGATTCGAAGGCTGTAATGTCAATTTAAATTAATAATTCAATTTCCCTCATTAGAAAATTATGCACATGCAATGATATTGGGTTAAAGAACTCCGGAATACAACTTCGCTCTGTTTGCAACGCAAAGTAGGAGCAAGTCTTAATAAAGGGGTAATCGAAAGTGAGTTCAATGAGGCCGGAAGCATATTCATGGCTTCGCAAGAGTACCGAAAGTGCTGTTCCTTTCTCGTGCTAGAGTACCTCCCGTCGTACGCTTGCTGATTAATATTAATGCGATGAATTTTCCGTTTTATAGTTCAATCTAGCCTCGCCATAAATATGAAAAGTAGCCCGCGAAGGGTGGAAGTCTTCCCCCTTCGGTCGTTTCCATCGACGAAGCATGGCTAGACACCACCGATGACGTGAACTTTCAGGACACGGGAACAAACGAGGCAAACGAGGTCTGCGCCGGAAGTTGCTTTGAGACTGGCATGACAAGCGTCATAGCCATCGCCATTCGGTGTCAACATCGTGCGGCAGTTTTTTTGTTGTTCGTAAAACTTATGCAGTTCTCCGGTTGAAGTAATATGGTAAATGGCACACTTCGTATAACCAGCTTGGAAAGTGGAAACACTTCCAGCTCTCCGCAGAGATGGGAATGGGAGCAGCACAAAAGATTTTCCATAGGCAACAAGTCGCAATTGTTGCTTGATCTTACCACATTTTTCCATGAATTCATTTTATTTTAACCAGAAGAAAAAATCGGAACGTGAATGAAAGAGATACATCGAATCCTTCGTAATTGGAATTCATTAACTCGGAGTCGCATATCATGAGTCACAAATTAATAATCAATTAATTACATTTATGCCATGACGTTTACCCTTTCGTAACAGAAGACCGCCTGCGGTTTCGATGAAGTCAATTTAATTGCGGCCATCAATCTACATCCGCATAAAAGCCCCATTTCAATTCCCATTTGTATCACATTTCAGTCAAGTTCGGTACGAAGAAAGCCCCATGCCGAGAACCAGACTTCCTATCATCCACAAAAAAGCAATAAATCTAATCCAATAAATTCAATCGTCACTTGAGTTCATTGTTGTTCAATAACTCGGGACGCCCCGTTGCCTTCCGATTGCCGGAATGCGTAGTTCTATTATCCACCGTTGGAACCAAGCAAGAAGTCGTCGCCATTATTTCTACGGCACACCAAAAACACACATACACACATTGAACACCTCCTCCAAAGGAACGATCCTTTCGGAGGAATTTTGCATGATAAAAGTTCATAACAGTAAATTTAACTTTCTTCACCTCGTTTTTCGTGCACACTCAGCGCCACTTCGGTATACTTATGCATATCGCCACATTATTGTTCCCACGATTGGAGCTGCGAACGAACGAACAGAAAGGACGAAGGAGCGAGCCGCCTCTCAAGATGATTTGCGTCGTAAATGAAAGGTAAAAGGATCCCCATTCCTAGCCTCATACGGGGACCGTCGTGCAGCGTGTTGAAAGCTAGTTTCCCCGGCGGCGTCAGTGCTCGTTTCGCTCGCCTTTCGCCTTTCTTGTGCTCCTGGGGGAATCAAAACGTTTGTCAGCTAGGAAGGGAAATGACATTCGGGGGTTGATCCGGAAGACGTTATTTTATATCTATATCTCGAATAAAAGTTCGAGGAAGGTTAATATTCATTGGATTGATAAAAATTATAGAGAGTGGTGTCCGTTGCAGGACAGAATTGTCGACGTAGGACAACGATTTCTTTATTACAGGTTAGACTCGATTACAGTGGAAGCACTCTATATTGACATCGCAATGGACCGTCGTCACAGAGAATTGTCGCTATAAAAGATTGTCGTTATAGAGAGCCCAAGCTCACGCAAAATAATTAAATTAGTCTAACCATCTTGGAACAAAAAACATTAAACAATGAATATGAAAATCAGCTCATTCGTCCGATAATTTTTTTTTCTAGAAAGAAAAAAGGGTGATTTGTTAATTGTTTTTTTTTTTTGACGTAGGACTACGTCTTACATTAGTGGTGCCAAATCAGAAAACGTCACGTTTTTATGAAATAAAGTTAACGTTAATAACTATTTTTGCTGCGAACGGATTTTAACGATTTACATACCAGTCGAATCGGAATTTTTTCTAAGATTTGTTTGATATGTTATACATTACAATCCCAAAGTCTGTATATGGTTTAAATTGATGAAAATTGGGAGCATTCCCATTTCCTCATACATTTGTTCTGTCCATTTGTGTGCTTTCCCGAATAGAGCTGTCAATAACGGGCAACTTATGCAGCCGCTAGAATAGAAACATCGAAGGGGGATAGCGGAAAGAGAATAATTGTAATAATATCTGTTCTTATGCAACAAGCTCCTAGCTTTGTTGACGGCTTTGACCGAGAGTCGAGAAACGATTTTCCATAAACGGTCATTCTCGCGATGTTTCATTTTTATCGCTGCAACTGTGTGCATTTGTTAGACACGTGCTTGATGCTCATTGAATGGCGATGCACGGAAGATGCCTCTCGTTAAATACTCAGTACAATGCATGCATTGATATAAAGAAACAAATGGCAACATATGACCAATTAGAGTATTGTTCTCGCAAAGGCAAGGAAGAATCGTTTCTTCTCGAAATGATTCTACAAAACTACGCAAGCTATTAAACCTTTTCAGTGTCTCCGGAACTTTTACTAAAGAGTTATTTCTGAAATTTCGATGTATTCGCAAATAATATCCGAAATGATAAACCAACAAATTAAAAAAAAAACATTGCGTAATCCTACGTCCTAAGCGGTCGTATCTCGGATAGATATTCATAGATAATATGAAAAGCACCTGCCTGTTGGTTTTGAGAGGGTGGGCTTATAGTTTCATTGTTAAAATTGTTGCCCTGATTTTTTGAATGTTTTTTTAATTAATTCAATACATTCAATACCCCTGATTGAATGATTGATTTTTTTTATCTCATCGTCAGACAAAATATACCAATTGAACATCATTGAAGCCATTTTTCTTACCCTTTTCACGACTCTAGTCCATATTTTTTATGATGAATGAATTTGCATTGTGCGGCAAATTGAATTTATTAGACAATGTTGTCATTTTGTAGCCTTTTCGAACTTTTGAATTATGTCCAATTTATTTTTAGCGTTAAAGATTTTCGTGTATTTGAACTAGCGCGGCCGGATAGCCGGATATACGACGGCCGGATATCCGGATCTTTATTGCGAATACAAAAGTAGGAGAAACAGCATATGTGCATTAATCTAATAAACGATTATATTTTAGGAAGTAATAAACACTATGAACTATGGTTTAATATTCGGTATAAAATGAATATCGCCCACTCATGTTTTCTGCAAAAAAATATTGAACACATTTTTTTCTGTCAAGGATTTTTTATCACCATGACGAAATTATTGTGGATATATTGAAATAATTTTAATACTAATCGAGTTAGAGTAAGTACTACGAATTCAAACAAACAAAGAACATCAATCAAATATTTTCTCTCAAGATTAAAAAACTGTCTTCAGGGATAATAATCTGGGAGTTGGTACACTTACTTCGACACAAATCCAATTAAACGAAGCAAAAGATACGAAACTAAATTAAACCTCATACGCGAAGCTCACCACACTTTTTGAGACTGTTCCAACGAAGTAACAAATGAAAATGATAGTCATCGTCACGTTCAGTAAAATATCCAATTGCTAACGAAATCGACAGTTATGCGAAAACATTTCGATTGGATCGCAATCAAGTTCCTTATGTTTGATAGTCATTAAACTCTAAGCAGTACCCCAATTGGCAAGATTTAATAGAGCTTATCTTTCAGCTCCTTACAGTAGTGTTTACAAAGAAAGACTGTTCTCTGAAGCTGACATGGCGTACGATGCAAAGCTTAATCGGTCGGTTAAAACAATTATAATAAAAGTAATAGTGTTAATGAACTTATGTTATGAGTCAATATAATTTAATTTTGAAAAAATATGATTTATCTTGTGTTAATAAGAAATTATTGATTTTTTTTTTTTCTAATATCCGGTATTCTGCCGGATAGTAGGTCACTGCGGTATCCGGCCGGATAAGCCGGATACCGGATATCCGATTCATCTCTAATTTGAACTCATTTTGGGCAGTGAATGTTCTCGAAGTGAAACAAACGATACTTCAAGTTATTGCCTGAATACCTCATCAACTTCTATTCTTAAAAAGGTTCCTTCTTTGGCTTTGACCAAGGAAAAACACACCACCCCAACCAAAACCAAGCCTCATTACAGCCATTCAATGCCAAACCGATATAGTAGTTTTCAGATTTTCGTGAAAAATGGTAGATTTGTTCTTTGTCGCAAACAATTAGACCCGTACTTTTTTTTTTATTTTTTCATTAGGGTGACCATTTTCGTTTTAGGGTGATCCGAAAAATCACTTTTTTCACTTCACTTTCTCTTTCGAATACCACGGCCTTGAAGACAAATTTTTAGTTTCGTTCCGTTCTATACTTCTGATATGAGTTATTAACGGTAGAGAATGTCGATGAAGCGAATCGATCAAAACAGATAGGTCTTATTGAAAAGTTAAGCGTGATTTCTTTGCCCCCAACCTAACATATCTTTGCCGGCTGAGTGAAGTGTTAAATGAGCGGAATCAGAGAAACGGGATTGATGAGGAGATCACAGTGCTTCACCTAGTAGCACAAAAGTAAAAAAGTAAGGGGACGGGGGGTTAGTAGAGGGGATATAATTACCGCTGGATATTTTCAATGAGGGAAGTGGTTTGACAAATAACAAGGTATATGAGTGATGTTTGTTATATACGTATCCAAAAATTTGTTTCAACAGCTCACAATTTGTTTTGAAAATAAACTATTGAAATCACAAAAAATCTACATCTATCATGATTGTTCGATGGGCCAATTATACTCGCTCTGGCCAATCCCGTTTCTATTTTTCTACCGTATTGTACGAACGTGCAAAATTTTTCACCTCAGAATACATCCGTAGAGCATGCACGAGAAAAATTCTATGGTTGTACTTGCTTAGACTTTTCATAAAACAATAAAAATTCATTCATTGAGAATTGATTCAGATGAAACTTCAAACAAATGATATAACAGATATAACCCACCCCTAGTTTTTTATTCCTATGTATGTTAGTAACTTTGGAAAATCGAAAACGAGATAATTTCCTGTCATATGATCGCCATTATTACTACTTTCCCCCCTAATAATATTGCCAATGAATTTTAGTATTATCGTGAACCTTTATTAACTTATAATGTAGATGTTCAAAATGAAAGCAAACCCAAAATGGGTGTTACCGATGTAAATAAAGTCTGCTTCATTTAATATTGGAACAAATTCTTTTGCTCATTGTGGCGCTCCTAGTGGACGGATTTGGAAACTTTTTTCACCCACGAGTCGGGAAATTCATTACCTTTCACCATGTATTTATGTCATAACACCAAACGATAGCATTTTGTAAACAACCGCCATGGAAGCCGAACGGAGAGATAAAATTGTGCACAGTTTTCTTGAAAATCCATTGTTGTCGGCATCTAAGCTAGCTAAACAGCTTAAAATGCCCAGAAATACCGAATGGCGTGTTATCAAGCAGTACAAGGAAATATTGACGACGGCTCGGAAGCCGCATTCGAAGCGTCGGAGTGGAACTGTCGACCGGAAACTGCGTGGGAAAGTCATCAAGGCCGTCAAGAGGAATCCCAATCTTTCAGACCGCGATTTGGCCAATAAGTTCCAGGCCGCTCACAGTACGGTGCGACGAATTCGTCTCCGGGAAGGAATAAGGTCATTCCGAGCCAGCAAACAGCCAAATCGGACGCTGAAGCAGAACAATGTGGCCAGAATCCGTGCTCGAAAGCTGTACGACCAAGTGCTGACTAAGTTCGACGGATGTATTCTGATGGACGATGAGACCTACGTGAAGGCGGACTTTGGGCAAATCCCAGGTCAAAAATTTTATTTGGCGACGGCTCGGGGGGATGTACCTGCAAAATTTAAGTTCGTGTTTGCGGATAAATTCGCCCGCAAGTACATGATTTGGCAGGGGATATGCAGTTGTGGACAGAAAACCAAAGTATTTCTCACTGACAAGACAATGACATCAGAAGTCTACAAAAAAGAGTGCCTACAGAAACGGATTCTGCCGTTTATTCGTGCCCACGACCGTCCAGTAATGTTTTGGCCGGTCCTCGCAAGCTGCCATTACAGCAAAACGGTTATGGAATGGTACGCAACTAACGGGGTCAGCGTAATACCGAAGGACCTCAACCCCCCAAACTGCCCCCAGTTCCGGCCGATAGAGAAATACTGGGCAATCACGAAGCGGAGGCTTAAGGCAAAGGGAAAACTTGTTAGGAACATGACTCAAATGAAGAACTGGCGGAATCAAATCGCCAAAACGGTGGACGAAAAGGGTGTGCGCCGCCTAATGTGCCGTATTACGGGAAAAGTACGAGAATTTCTTCGAAACAGCAATGAATAATTTTTTATTTTTTTTTTATGAAAGAGTAAAGAAAATGCTACATTTGTATGAAAAACAAATTATGAATTCGTTAATAAATGACTGAACTACACGCAATTGTTTGTGTTCCAATATTAAATGAAGCAGACTTTAACCTCATTGATTGCCAAATCTCACCACTTCGAAGCCACCCCGGAAGGTCAACCTGTCCCAACTGGGACACTATTTGTCACCTGCTGTTTTATGGGACGAATCTGGGCGCCTTTGGCGGCTTGAAGAACGTCATGAATAAGCAGACGTTCACCCCACCCAACAAGTTACTCTTCCACTCCTGTGGACCGTCTAGGGTGCTCCCTCATACCTCATGCGCTCACTCTCCTGACGTTCGGTAAACATTGGCTGGTACCGATACAGCTTGTGATAATCTCGGTTGGGTTAAAGAGCAAATAGAGCCAACTGGCAGATCATCTACCGACGGGATGCCGAGTAGAAAGGATGTGTGTTTGTGGCTGTGCTGCAGGGTTGAATAACTTTTCGCTATCGTCGTTTCCCGGCTGACGCCTTCTCAGTGCGAGGCATAAACACCTTCCCAACTTGCCACCGAAGGAAACCACAGTGCACAGCAGTGCAGAGTGGCGCTCGTTTCCTCCTTTATCAGTATGTATTTATTTATTGCGATAACGCGCCAGGGATGGTTCGGAAAATATTCTGTTGAGCGCTTCTTTTCAAAGTCTATCCGCTCCTGTCTCAGTATTTGCTTAAGCTGAGATAACTTTATTTGGAAAGTATGGCTTTTTTCAAGTGAAGAGGGAAATCAAGTCATCAACTGCAACACATACCTGCTAATTAGCTCCGGATACCGTAAACCGCATGTGGTTGGCTTTTTAACTTCTATAGCAACAATCCGCTGGTGAAAGGCAGTGGAGTCAAATTTAGAGTCAATTGTGTAGGAAGTTTTTGTTGCAGACTGATTGATTGATAAATTCTTCTTACAAAAAAAGCTCAGTTTAATTATTCGATTCAGCTTCAGTTGCATCCCTCGAAAGCAGCCACTCGACAACTGTGCAGCCGTCAATTTCAACCCTTAGCGTTGGAAACCCAGCCCGATGGAAAAAAAACACAATCGACACAATCATCACAGCTCGAAAGCGAGAAAGCGAAAAATCGCTTATTCAACCGCTTTTTCTCCTCCGACTGCACTTTGGATTTATTTTTCAACTTCAACAACCCTCCGACCCCGGGGTTTGTCCCGTTCCAGATGGTTCAAACCCGACCAACGTATCGGCCACCGCTGAACACATACACTGGCACATACACACACAAGCGCACATCTGTCTATCTGTCACTTTGTATCTATCACACGCTCCTCCTTTCACAGTCTCCAATTTTTCTCCACGCCTGGTCCATGTTTATTTGCTGCGCTTTCACATGCTGGCTCCCTGACTTTCCTTATCCAACATCCTCTCGCAGAAAAAGCTTCTCACGGTCCGTTTTCGCTGGTTGAATTTCAATTTTTGCCAAAGACATCACTCTCTTGTCTCTTGTCTTCTTTGGATTCGAATGATCTGCGATTTTTTTCTTTTTCTGCCCCCGCCTTCCGAGAACCCTGGAGCTCTGACGCTACGTAATGCAATTTAAACTTTTCTTCGGAATCGAATTGCATACTTCGTCGATTTCGATAATGTGAGTGTTAAACGTTTCGAGAGATAGTGAGAAAGAGAGATCCTCCGATTGTGTAGGGTATCGGAATTAAGCTAGCTGTATTCATGCCATTTCTGCAGACTGATGCGTGAAGCAATTCGTTTGAGCGTTAAAATTGCATCAAAATTAAGACAAGACAATTAAGTTGGTCCAACTGCTTAGTGGTTGCTTTTAGTAGTTCAAAAAATTCCAGGGATTGTTTCCGAGACACGACCGCTTAGGATGTAGGACTACCCATTTTTTTTTATTTGATGGTTTATCATCTCGGATGGCGTTTACAGCTCGAGGGGAAACATAAAACACAAAACGAGCGACCTTTGTTGATTCGGGCACAGAAAGATTCTGAGAATTTTTCCCAGAGGAGATGCAATAATTATACGCTAGTGACAGCTTACTTACTATGCAAGAGTGAAGTTTACTTCACAAATATTCTCTTTCCGCTATCCCCCTTCGTTTCTATTCTAGCGGCTACATAAGTTTCCCGTTATTGACAGCTCTGTTCGGGAAAGCACACAAACGGACAGAACAAATGTATGGGGAAATGGGAATGCTTCCAAGTTTCATGAATTTAAACCATATACAGACTATGTGATTGTAATGTATAACATATCAAACAAATCTTGGAAAATTTCCGACTCGATTGGCGTGCAAATTGTTAAAATCTGTTCGCAGCAAAAATAGTTATTAACGTTAACTTTATTCCATAAAAACGTCACCTGTTTTTTGAATTGGAACCCTTAATGTAAGACGTAGTCAAAAAACTTTCGTCAGATAAGTTATGTAGGTTATCAGACCTAGAAAACGGAGTATTTGACCACCTGACATGATACATGACTTAAAAATGCATGAAACGTCGAGATCTGGTGTCATCTCGAAAAAAAATGTTCGGCCGAAAATCGACTTTTTGGGTCTTGCGTGAGAGGCAATGAAAGTATGGAAAAAAATAATTATCGAATTTAAAGAACCGACCATGTACATTTTGTTTGTTGGCCCAAAAAATGACCTATGCAAAATTTCAGCCCATTTTGGACATGATTTAGGGGTGCCTCGAAGCACTCAGTTCTGATTTTTTGCCGACTTAGGTTAAGCCCCAAAAGTCGATTTCCGCCCAAAAATTTTTTTTCGAGAGAACACTAGATCTCGACGTTTTATGCATTTTTAACTCATTTGGCATCGAAAAAAAAATCTATTTTCTAAATTTCCTTCGAGAATCAAAAAATCAAAACTTTGAGAGCTTTGTGGCATCCCTAAATCATGTCCGATTGAGCTGAAACTTTGCACAGGTAATTTTTTGGGCCAATAAAAAAAGGTACATGGTCGGTTTTTGAATTTGAAAAAAAAATTTACATGACCATTTTCGCTGCCACCCTACTCTACATACAGTAATAGGTGTTATTCCAATTAGAATTCGCATTGGGTTGAATAAACACTCAGAAAGTTAAAATTATAAAAGAAAATTACCTTTTCCATTTCAAATATGTTTTCTCTGTATATATATAATATATATATATATATATATATATATATATATATATATATATATATATATATATATATATATATATATATATATATATATATATATATATATATATATATATACATATTTTTTTTTATAAATTCGTTTATATCTTCTCTATATTAAAGTAACATGTTTTTATTATTGATGAGCAAAAAAGGAACTCTACTACTACTCTTGCTACTGTGTTAGACGGACATGCAAAATTCATTCCCAGAATATGCACGAAGCAATCATAGTGCAGAGCTCGCACTGACGGGTAGACGCTAAGCGAAAGAGAAATATTAGATAGTAAGTACCGCATCTGATTTCGAACCGTTAAGTGGTGATTGTTTGTGTAAGATTTATTGATTTTATGTGTTTTCAAACAGATAATGATGATGGGGGAACAACAGTACAAACGCCTGGGCCGCACTGTTTCTAACACGAGAAGAATGTTCGCGATGCATACTGAGTACGCTACGTGTATTGGCAATATGGACACAAATCTCGTGTAAGGTGAAAATTTTGTTCCACAGCGGTTGCGGTTGTTTCGGTTCAGATCTTTCCACAGGTGGATCGCGAAGCAATTGAGAATCGACCATTCGACCATGTCCTGTGTGGTAACCAGGGTTCGGCAAAATAATATTCAACTGTGGATAGTCAGCAGACTATGAAGAAATTCGTCTTCGCATTTAATTGGAAATTAGTTTTGGCTTCTTCCGGCAGTTTCTCCGTCAACATGACTCAACAGTGATTCGGACGTTTAGTTGCTATCTCACTTTTCGACTCGACTAGCGCATTTCATTCTTCCCCGTCAAATGGACTTCAAAGCATATTGACGTGACTCCCCTCAAAATGAATTCGTTTCTCTCTCTCATGTATCACGTATGCATGTATCGATGTTTGAGTTCAGCGTGGTTTGACATATACTACAGGTGAGCTATATGTTTTTGAATCGTACACGAAAATAACTCACACGTATAAAATAGTGTGCAGTGTTTTGTTCAGAAACACTGACAAATTCGTGAATTTTGTTGATATAAATCCGTTTTGTTGTATGTTTTTTTCACAAAATTGAACTCGGAGACAAAGTGACCTAAAATTTGATTAAGAATTCCTCTTAAACTGCACGCTACTTACTAATGCTAACGTGAGGACCTTCATAGCATACTGGATAACAGTCTAAGTTCGTTGAATTGAGTTCACGGTGGATAGACAGTAAACCGTCCATTATTGGTGTACTACTTTTTTGCGTCAGAAATCAAGTTTTCGCTTCACTTCATATGGACGTAAAAATAAGATTGTGTACGCGGGTAACAATATTCATGTCAGGGGGAGTAGAAGTGAGAATTGAAGTTAGTTGAATGAAGAGGAAGATATGTATTCATTAGTCACGTCAATTAGAATAACCATTGACTAGAATAGTTCATCAGTCATCCTCGCTCTCAACGCTCGTCATTTCATTTTCTAGTCAATCCAAATAATTTTGACGACGAACGCCGGAGTAGGCCTACTTGAAGCGATGCTACTGAGAGGAGATTCGATTTTCATTTTTCAAGATTTCGGGCCCTGGTGGTAACATCGTTCAAGGAGACCCAGACGACCCAGCGACGAGCAGGCAGCGAAAGAAGAACGAAGACGACCGACCCCGTGAAGGCGAGGAAGGTGAGTAATTACTTCAAGCGCAATCCGTACGCTTCGATTCGAAAACCTGGATGTTCCGGAGATGTTCCACAACTTTGCTAAGAAGTACTTGGTGTGGTAGGCGATCCGTGGGTGTGGCGAATTTAGCAAGCCATACATAACGACCGGCACCATTAACGACCAAATATATGAAGAGGAATGTCCACAGAAGCACCTTTTGCCCTTCGTCCGGTCCCGCGAAGGTGACACTCTGTTTTGGCCGTATCGCAAAATTACGCATTACGCAAAACCGGTGATGGAGTAGTACGAAACCAACGATGCTGTTTTGTGCCGAAGGAAGCAAATCCGCCAAACTCGCCAGAACCTCATCCAAAAGAAAACATCTCGGCGATTGTGAAGGACAAGCTCCGAAAAACATGGATGATCTTCAAATACGATTAGGATTTGAAGAAAGTGTGTATGAAAAATAGAACAAGTGTTGCACAGGATTCGATGGGTAGCGTTAGATCCAAGGTGCAGGCTTTAGCCTAGGAGAGGAAGTTATATAACCCAACTTTGTAAAAACACAGCTAAAATGTGTTCATTCATTCCCTGAGAGTTTTAAAAACATCTGACTTAAAATGAAATTTTGGAGATCATTTCGGTCTGTTGTTTTTTTTTCGAGTACGGTCTTTGTTATTTTTCATGCTGCTTCATTCAAATGTAATTTAAATCTGGATTTTTCATACATCAGATACAGGTACTTGACACAAATATCTACTATGATTTCACACTTTTCGCTCTGCCATCATCTTGCTGCTGAGATAATCATCGCACAGGATGGTTACATCCGAATGGCATGAACCCTTACTGATTGGGCTATCATTTTCGTAGCACTTTTCCGTTGTAAAGCACTCAAAGTTGAGATGCAATCGCTTGTCTGGGGTGTCTTTTTTTTTGTTCACCTCCACTTGCCCCGAAGCGGCTCATAAAAATGAAGTGTGCTATTATAATAGAATTTAAATTAATGAAAATCTGTTTTGATTACGCTTTTCAATTCGAGATCGTTATTGTCGGCTGCGACGGTTTCCGCGAAGCGGTTTTTAAAATATGTTCGTTTTCGTGAAGTCCGTCTCTTCCTCTCGTGCGCAGCCAGAGATTCCCCCGAACCATAATCAAATGAACAGCGGCCACGAACGGTGATTTACGGGAAGGGTCCACCCCTTATCCTCTTATCGGGAATCGTGGATCGGACCGGTTTGCGATAAATTGAAATAACTTTTGGAAGGCTCGGTGTGAGGGTTTGCTCTGCGGCGTTGTGCGTTCGCAAGGCAGAAGGAAGCGTGGGCTAGGTTACCTCCCACCTGTCGGGAAAATAGAGAAATTTTTCAATTGTTGGCGAAATGGGGTAATTATAATTTCGTCAAAATCAATATCGGCGTTTGTTTTCCATGACGCCTTCGAAGATGTGTAATTAATGAGAGCGAGGTACGAAATCAAGCGAAGTATGTTGGACGCTTATATTTTCAAAACAATGTTTTTAGAAAATGTTGGTTCGAGGTTGAAGTTCTGAACAAACAAACATTCGTTCCCCGTTTAAGGGGAAACTTCTTTAGTTGTTTGCCACAATTTCAATCCAAAGCGAGCGTACTTATATGATGCTCTTTGCATTGCATATCCAACTTCATCTGCCAATGGTGGAGCATAGACAGACGACAGAGCACGGTAAACACGAACTTCTGATGTTGTTCCTATGATGCGATTGCATAGACGAAATAAATAATTTATGTGATCCCGTGCTGAAGGATGGTGCTCCGGAAGCTCTCGACTAGGAGTTTTCCTGCGAATGCATCAACTCTATCCAAACGACTGCAATCGATAAAGCTAGAGTCGTACAATTAATGCAGCCATTAAATCAATTCACTATGCTCGCAAATGATGTATAACATTTCTGAATTTACACTGCATCTGCAGCACCGGCTTTCGTACATGTCCCATGCCCTCATACTCCGAGCGTAACCGACTCATCCTGTGGATGGGGCAACAGGGTTCGAATGAGTTACGAAAGTGCTGCTCCTCATGTTTAAATGCAGTTAGCATAATAAATATCACCGGCAGCAGTACGATCGAGAGTACCGGGAGCGTTTCGGCGCATCACATCGAACTGCATGCACTGCTCTGTTCGGTCGGAAAGGTGCGCAAAGCCAGGACCACCAATATGAATAATTGATGAACAAAGTGTTTGCATACCGTACCCTTCCGAACTCGAAAATCCGACAGCCCCACGCTTTGTTGGCTGCTGTAACAAACGGTAACCATACGGTGTGCTGCACACGCTGCTGATGACGGTGTAAAAAAACATGACTGCACCGGCGGGAGAGACTGCCGAAGATAGGATGCAACTGTTGTTTGCATACGTACCTACATACAAAGGGGTTAGATGAGACTCGCGACGCTTAGCGCTCAGTTGTTGTCTATGGTCTGATGGTGCAAGTTTGCGGCACTATCGCATCAAGTCAATTCGGATGACACCGTTGCATAATTTGCCATGGCTCTGGCGTTGCAGCAGTCGTATCTGCCAACCGCCGTCTGATGAATGGCGTAAACAGTTTGCGAGTAATGAATACCATGGAATCGTGGATGAACATATATTATCTTCTAGTGGATGTTGTTCAAGCGAAACCATTCATATTATTTTGGTAGCCTTAGGCATTACTTCTATCGGCATAATAATTTTGCAGTGAAAAAGATCCCAAATATTTCGACAGAATCCAAATAAACAAAAAAAATGTTGTCGATTGGTGCAAACAAATGATTAAAAATACAATAATGATGCTCCAAAAAATATATATAAAAGAGTAAATGTTACACAGCCCCATTAGAATCATTCGTACAATAAAAGATAAGCTGGATCTGTTGATTTCTGATCGCACTACTCGATGACGCATTGCAGAACGCGATCTGAAGAGCTGTTTTGCTAGGAAGCGACCGATGATTGAGGTCAATAACAAAAACGACTTCCCTTCGCAAGAAATCATATAAACAAACTGCTGAAATACTGGAAGCATGTCATCTCATCGGACGAGTCAAAGTTCGAGCTATTTAGTAAGAAACGACGGCTAAGAGTTTGGCAAATAAATTATGAAGCTGTGACCTCCAGGACAGACATCTCCAACCGACCATGAAACACGGCGGAGGAATTAGGGGTAGTGGGGGCAAATTGGTCATGGGGGGCAAAGTGGTCACCTGCTTGTTTGGTTGTATAACTATTGACTATGGACGCCGTATTGGTAGTCACCTTATGTTTGAAGAATTTAATGACTTTTGAGTCACCCTGTACTTCAGTAGAGCTGTCGCATGTCAAAATACAAATAAAAACAGAAATTACTCTCTCGATAGCCATTCGACTGTAGTTCTGTGCGCATGGTATCTAAAGAATTTCTCGTGAAATTTAGTTTATTCAATCTGATATGTTGGACAAATCATACGTTTGGACGACTGTTCACATATTCTAGGAGAGGTGAACAGATATTTTGTTCAATCTCAGCGATTAATAAGCATAGAAATTATTTTCATGTTTGGGGGCAAAGTGGTCATAGGTGAATAACAACTTACAATGTTCTGTTTACTAAAGCTGATATACTTCATCACATTCTGCTCTTGAAGAAGATCCTTTTGTGGCTTTGACCCTGGATAAATATGCCACTCCAGCTAAACCAAGCCTCATTATGCGAAACGTTATGTGTTCCTTACTACGTTTGTGTATGCAAGAGAAAATTTAAATTGAGACTCTAGGTGAATAGGCCAAGCTTATTTCATGCATGTACCTACTATAACAAATATGATATGAACAAATTTGGACGAAAAAACGCATAAATATATCCCATTTAGCTTGATATGTGTGAGTGACCACTTTGCCCCCAAAAGGTGACCACTTTACCTCCAAGCAAAAAAAAGTTTGATTTTTCACCTTTTTTTCCAATGATGAAAAGTGTACTATTTTGAATTTTTATAGTAAAAGCCGTTTGCTATCTTGAAAAACAATGAGTTGAACTATAATATTCTTCGAGAAACGGGAATTGAAGCGGTATGTGGGCGCTGGAAATGAGCATATTCCTTAGGGTGACCACTATGCCCCCACTTCCCCTACTATAGTTTGAAACTGTATCCCATGGTTCGGTTGTCAGAAATTTAGCTCAAATCAGTATCATTATGACGGTAGAAGGGTATATCGACATTTTTCTGCAAAAAATTGAAAGGGTCGGCGTGAAAATGGAACTGGAAGATTGTTACTCATACGTTTCACCAAAATATCCGACAAAAAACTAGAAATGGGTTATATATGTGATATAACCGCAAGGTGAACGTAAGACTAACCCTGGGCTAGCTTTCAATAAGTAGCAAATATATAGCTCCTAGACATCCCAAGTGATTATCATACCACTTCGTTTAACCGGAAAAGAATTATTAACGCTCAATGGAGGAATCTATTGCTCCTCGGAAATATCCAGCGCAAGTAATACCCCCTCCCCAAGTCCCGGCAATTGGGATCATCGTCGGATAGCGGCATTAGTGAGCATTCGATCGTAGAACTTCTGTTTTCACCAAACAATACGGCTCCGTTCAGTCCGGCTGCAGGAAAGAAATGGAATTGGGAGAGAAGGACATCATGAATAGGCGGGTGAGCATGACCATCCTCGTCATTAAAAAAGGAATGAATTGCTCTTCGGAATTACACAGCAAATATAATACCCTCATCCCATCAGTTGGAAACGACGATCGATTGCGGCATTCGTAAACAAATAATTTTATAATTCTGCTTTCTTCAATGTGATTTGAACAATACGGTGAAATATCCACTACAGCATGCCAAACATTTCGTGTTGTTCACTATCAATTCCATAGTCAATGGCACCTATCGGTATCATATTATCATCGATATCTCGATTTTCGTTAAATGCTTCGTTCAATTCGGCTGCAGAAATAGAATGTAATCGGGAGAGAAAAGCATAATGCATAGGCGGTTCAGCGTGACCTGCCGCATCTCACATTGCAATAACAATTAAACGGATTTCTAAGCGGGAGCCAGCTTATATAAGGATTTGTTTGATTTCAATGGCCTATTTTCAATGTAATTTTCAAGCTATTGGAACAAGTTTTCGGGTCAATAAGTAACAATCATGTAACTTTTGGGCATTTTGTCTTCCGAATGAAATGATTATCAAACCACTCCGTTCAACCGGAAAAGAGGTTTTAACGTGCAAAACCTTGCACTCTAAGTGTCACTCTCTCGTTTTCGAAACATTGAACTTACACCCCGGTGCAAAAATGAAAGACGTAGTCATACGTCTAAAAACACAAGGGTTCTTACAATCGACCTTCATCAAACCCCATGGAATGGGCACTTCAGAGTAACGATTTGAGCCCAATTGAATGTCGTTGGGCTATCTTCGACAACAAGGTGTACAAAATATGTGTGACAAACAAAAGGGTAGCTCTGCAAAAGGCTTGGGACTATTAAGACCCACAACACGTTCGAAGCTTCATTGGAAGTATTCCTAAACAGATGTAAGTGATATCAAAAAGGGGGTGATTGACTACTAATTATTTGTTCAAAAAATTTGTTTTGTTTTTGTTTACTTTTATTGAAAACATGAAATGTGTCATACTAAACTAGGTACAGTAAGTTTCCTCTAATTCGACATCTCATCTCTGACCCCAGATTGAAAGTCGCCACCAGACGTCGACACTGTACCACTGATAACACGAATGTCCAATTACAGATCATAATCGTGTACCTAAGGTGACACTGAGTGGTGCCTCGATATGTCGAATTAGAGGTAAGTTACTTTATTGGGTAAATCGTTGGTTACTTTGATGCATTTAAAAAATCAACGAAATCATGAAAACATGGTGTTCGCAATCAATGATGTGTTGGTCTATATTGGGAGTGGATTTTTCTTTTTGTCGATTGTGTACTCTTCATTATTACTTTGATATTTGATATTACTTATCTTTTACGCCTCTTCTCAGTCAACCAACTCGTGTTAAACACCACAAAATTTCATCAATTGGAAGATATCGACAAAAATATATAATAAGAGTACTGGTAAGTTTATTCGTTTTTTTCAAAAATTAATGCTTTATTCTGCAAAAATGGTGACAAATTTAATATTCAAAGTATTGCCCATCGCTAGCCACAACTTTTTCCCATCTTTCTGGTAATTCAAAGGTCCCTTTGTGGAAATAATCGGTCGGCTAACCACGAATCGATCGATTTTTTGACTTCATCAAAATTGGTGAAGTGCTGGTCAACCAGGCCATGTTGCATCGATCGAAAAAGATAGCAATCGGACGGAGCAATGTCTGGAGAATACGGCGGATGGGATAGGATCTCCCATTTCAAACATGTTTTGAACGCGTTCGCGACATGCGGCCGAGCATTGTCGTGCTGCGAAATAACTTTTTTGTGTCTTTGCTCGTATTGTGGCCGTTTTTCCTTCAGTGCACGGCTCAAACGCATTATTTATCGTCGGTAGAGGTCCCCCCTAATGGTTTCATTCGGTTTTAGCTGCTCATAGTACACCACACCCTGCTGGTCCCACCAAATAGACAGCATAACCTTCTGGCCGTGAATATTCCGCGCGGCCGTCGATGTTGATGCATGGCCGGGGTATCTATACGTTGCCCGACGTTTAGGATTGTCGTAATGGACCCACTTTTCATCACCAGTAACGATTCGATGCAAAAAACCCTTTCTTTTAGACGGCGTTCGATGTCTCGTGGCTTCAATTCATACGGCACCCAATGTCCTATCTTTCGGATCATTTCCATTGCTTCTAAACGATCGGATATGGTTTGCTGAGCTACTCCAAGTGTATCTGCAAGTTCTTGTTGCTTTTGTGATGGATCTTAATCGAGTAAAACCTCCAATTCTTCATCTTCAATTACTACATTACTCGAGAATCAATCAAGCAAATGGAACCAAAATTGTGCATGTGGTGGTTTCAGAGGAAGGGGAAGAGAGGGTTTGCATAACTCGAGAACTAATCAATCAAATTTAACCCAAAATTTGCATTTGGAAGTTTTAGGGAGCAATAAATGTTTCTGCTGCCATACAAATGAAACACTAATTTCGGCATAACTCGAAAAATAATCAGGCACAGATTTGGGATGTGAGGGTTTTTGGGTATGAGAAATGTTTCTATAATGGTTTGACACCCCTCCCTCCTCTGGAATGGACAGGGGGTCACATAAAAATATTACTCATATTTCAACCAAAAATATTCCAACCAAACATGACAATTGAAAATTTTCGGAAAACTCTGAAGGAAAAAGGGAAAATTCGCTGGGTTAGCTAGTAATTGAATAAGCACACGCTGAATAACCTACAAGCTTATGGTCAGTTATTTCTTGAATATTTTGGTTGAACACCACCCGTTCTTTCAATCACCCTAATCTTTTTTAAAGCCAGCTCTCATCCGGCCGGAAATGAAGGACGAATCATCCCAGCGCGCCGGCAGAATATATCAAACGAGAAAAAAAAATGCAGACCTTTTGTTCTTCCGTTCCTTCCTCGTTCCTTTTGTCCGCGCGAAACTTCCAGCTATGCTGATGCTGCAGCTCACCACCCGTATCCGAGTTAGCACTCGGAAACACGACCCTGCCAATTGATCCTCGCTTGCACTCTCACACCGAGCAACATCGCCACCGACATTCACACCCCACCAACAAGGCCAGATTAGCGCTGGCTCAACTTCCAATATCTTTCATCAACCACTACTAACTATCCTTTGAGTAGTAGTACACCTTGTGTGCTCACTCAATCTTCACTCTCGCATTCTATGCGAACGGACCTTTCGCTGGCCTCTGATGATGGCACAATAGTCGGACTCAGCCGCGACCACCACGAGTGGTCTAGTTAATAAATTATCGACAGATAACACGTTCGACGCTTGCCGTACGTTCCCGGCGCTTTCGGAACCGTGATAAAACCGTCCGTCCGTCAGGTCGACTAAAACGCCCGTTCAACACTTCAAACACTGTGCCACAACAGCGTTCCGGGCATCCGGAACGTCCCGGTCACTGCACCATTCATCATAGCTCACCACTGCGGCTTCACCTCCCGCGTGTTGACTATGTGTATAAATTTTAGCAATCGTTCCGGTGGTCAGTTCGTTTCGAGCGGTGTGCGCCAAAGTAATAAACAACACCGCCGAACGGCGCCTGGAGCCGCGCTGAATCTGCTCCACTAATATCGCCGAATTGCAGCCTTAATCCCACTGTTCACCGAGAGCAAACCAAATCAGCAGCCGCTCTTTTTCCCACGGTTCACAACCCTTCGCCCGATCGTAAAATTCTGAATCACACACGCAACACTATTGTGCACACAACCTGTCAACGAACAGAAGGCTCGCGCGAACGAGTCTGAACCCACCGCACAACGAGAGCTGCCAGGAACGCGTCCGACGCGAGTTGAGGGCTCTAAATAACTAACTGGCCAAAAAAAGTTCGCACCCCGACTTGGGTTGAGCCGTTTTGTGGGAATTCCTTGGTTGACCCCGCGATGGTAGAAATTTTCTTCGCTACGAGTTCGCTACGAATTCGGCCCCGGTTCGGAACTGATAGGTGCGCAGGTCTTCCACTGGAAGATACTTCGTACCGCGGTGCTCGGATGATTTTCCAGCGTTTGTGCTCGGATAAAAACATATGACCACTGGAAGTCGGTCGGGATGTGAAAGGAGGCAGATTGGCGACAGGTGGGTTGATGGGCTGCGTGGGAAGCAGAAGGACGGAGGACGGGTCGGAGGGGAGATGTATTTCTATCCCGCTGGCGAAGCGAAAGGATGCCGCTGCTGGACCTTGTTATGTTCGATTGTACAAATGGTACGTCCGCTGACGAGTGGATGGCTCAATTAATTAGCGATGGAGGCGCGTGATGTATTGATAAGCGTTGGAAGAGGCCACAGATTTATGACTTATTGTTTCGAATTTTTCGTAGATGTTCTATCTTTACTTATTTACATTTTCAACTATGCTCTCTACATTGTATTTTCAGCTATTTTCACAAGTTTAATTAAACCCAGAATGGCTGAAAAAGATGGATATAAAGAACAGGCTGAAACATTTTTTTTATGTTCGGATGAACTTGAAAAATGACATTAGGTACATTGGGGCAAGTAGAACCCCAAAAACCATTATTTCAAAAATAAAGTGCATTATTTTTCCTGCTTTTGATTTTTTTTCAAAACGGTTTTCACACATCATTACTATAGCCGATTAGCTATTGTTATATGGAACCGAAAAATGAATTCGTCAACTAGATTTTAATATTGGCCAAAAATAATTTCTAAAGCCGCAAAATCCACTTACCCCTTTATACGGGGATTCACTAGCCGTATAAAGGGGTAAGTGGAAACCTGCAATTTTTTGTTTACAACAAGTTAAACTCTGTCAGAAAGGTGTTAGGGAAAGAATAAAACAAACTGTATTCGCTTTCTTTCATTCTTTGATAATGCAAAAAAAATTCAATTCAGTTGAGAAAATCAACAAAATTAAAAACGATATTTATTGCTTCGCAAGTCTTCAAAATCAAGTCAACAGATAAAAATTGCAGGTACATCGCACAGTTATGACTTCTGCGAAGCTCTCTTGCGTTTTGCTTTCTGTGTTGCCTCTTTAACCGATTTGATCGTTTCCAGCTTCACAACGGGATCAGCCGATGTTGTAACTTCTGCACCAGGACAAACTTTTTTTCTCTGCGCTTTGGAAACAGGAATTGAGGAGGCAATGCAATTGCAAGTTGCTTTCGCTGCATCTCTGGTGTTTGTTAGGCCGATGACATAGTAAACCCGGTGCGGTGCGATGCGATGCGATGCGGAGCGATGAATTGGAGCTCATCGCATGCTATGACATACTGATCGCTTCAGATCGCGCGTTTTTTGATGTTTCATCCCACTCCATTCTACATGTAAACAACCCAGCACAAGGATGCCATATATGATAACATGTCTTCAGTTTGTGAACAGTTGAATTGTGAGGTCGTTTTTATCTGTGGACATGGAAAATGGAAAGCCCTTAATGTAACGTTTTCATTATATGCATTATGTAAATTAGAATAAAGTTATATAATTGATCGAACAAAACGAAAATAATAATTTTACAACACAACCTTGATTTTCGTTCGATGAGTTCGATTGTGAAGATATTTATGGAAATCGTCTGGCATCCGCCACTTGCGTTCACTCGCGGCAAAACACTCCACACACAGTTTCGCCGCATTGAAATCGCCTTCGCATCGCGTTTACTATGTCAGGTCCGGGCGGTTTGCATTTGATTTCCACAGTCGTAAATAAAAGAGCTTTCCCGCTAACGACTCCGCGCCCGCGTCCGCATCGCATCGCATTCACTGTGTCCTCGACCTTACTCTTGGAAGCGTCTTCTTCGATCTTTCGACGATCTCAACAGTGTTGTCATCTAACGTTTGAGCTACTCACTGTGATGCGATGAAACGTGCCCATGTTCTCGGTTCGTATTTGTCTTCCGGAACCACTTTATCGGAAAACGGGTATACGCCGGCTTTGCGGAACCCATTTCTAATTATTTGTGAATCAAATGATCTCCAAACTTTGGAGATAATGTTTGAAAAAGCTGAATTAGACAGCTTCGTCTCATAGTGATTCCGCTGCCACTGGATAAAGCACTTGTCATACTTTTGCTTCGATGGTTTAAACACCGCCAGGTCCATAGGCTGCAAGAGATGACTTGTGTGAGGCGGAAGTTTGAGTATCACAACATTATTCTCGATTGCTTTTTGGATGAGAGCAAGAGAAACATGTGATATATGGCCATTGTAAAGTAGGACCAATTGTCCCTCAGCGGTAGCGCTTAGAAAGGACCGTTCGAAGTAGTTGGCGAAAACATCCGTCTCCATCCAGCCCTTTTTGATTGCAGCATACACTATTCCAGAAAATTCATCACATTCACTAGCCATCTAGCTGTTCCATACGTTGGATCCTTTGAAAATAATAAGTGGTGGTAATTTGTCACCAGCAGCGTTTCCTTCCATCAATACAGTCAAATTTTCTTTTCCTGAACCATCCGTGACACGATGCTGTTCCAGTTTTTCCGACGGTCTTAACCCGACTGGGATCGAGGCAGAAGCTAGTCTCATCGATGTTATATATCTGCTCCGGAGGAACGTTCGTGGTCACCTGTTTTAGGATTTTGAAGTATTCCGTCATCACGAAAGGATCAGCTCCTCGTTTCCGTGCAACCTCAACGGCTTGGGGCTTTTTTTGCGATAGATGATGCCGGCGCTTAAAATTGCGGAAAAATCGTCTCCCGGAATACCTTATTCAAGCTTGTTAACTTTTACGTACTCTGCTATTGTCAAAATCGTCTTCTCTTTGGATAGTCCAAAGGCCCACTTATCCATTTTCTTGATACAGTCAGCGATCTGTGTTTCAACCTTCAACGGCAAATCAGTGGGTTGGCCTCCCGTTATACTTTTAATGACTCTCAAACCTTTCACACGCTTGAAAAGTCTTGCGTATGGGATCCGGAAGTGCTTTGCTGCCGCTTTTATCTTCATCTTGCCGTTTTTCCGTTTTTTACAGCATCCATCGCATCTGTCAATTCCTGTCCACTGTATCTAGCAAGAGAACGCTTGCGAATGTATTTGCGAACCATTCTTCCGGTGGCTATAAAATATTAAAAACATACAATAAACAATGTTTACTTTTAAAGGGTGTGTCACATCAAATTGCATCACGGAAAAAACGCTGTAGAAATTTAATTTTTAGGAATTATATCTTCAGCTTTCGCTTATAATCAGATAAGAGTGTATAGATTACGTTGGCCATGCTTCACTGTCAATTTTTCGTAAATTTGGAAAAATGTCGTCGAACGAAAAAGAGCGTCGTGAATTAATCCTGTGCACTCATTTCGAGAATCCGGAGTTGTCACATCGGGACATCGGTAAGATGCTGGGAATCGTCCAATCCACGGTCAGCAGAGTACTAAAACGATACTTCGAGAAACTAACCATCGACCGGAAGGTGAAGAACGGCAAAAATGGATGCTCCGTCAGTGAAAAAGATCACAAGCGCGTAGTTAAGCAGTTTAGACGTGAATAAGCTGAATTTGTCAAGTTCATTCGCCCAGCGGACCAAGCAGCGGGAGGGCCTGCGTACATACAAGGTTCAGAAGGCTCCTAACCGCGACGAAAGGCAAAACATGGTGGGGAAGACGCGAGCCCGGAAGCTGTACACCGAAATGCTGACGAAGCCGCATTGCCTGGTAATGGACGACGAAACCTACGTCAAAGCGGACTTTCGTCAGCTGCCGGGCCTGTTGTTCTTCTCCGCAGAGGACAAATTCAACGTTCCGGAGGAGATTCGCAAGCAGAAACTATCCAAGTTTGCCAAAAAGTACATGGTGTGGCAAGCGATCTGCTCTTGCGGAAAGCGGAGCGCCCCCTTCGTGATGACCGGCACGGTAAACGGGCAGGTTTACCTTAAGGAGTGCCTACAGAAGCGCTTACTACCACTATTGAAGCAGCACGAGGGCCCGACCATCTTTTGGCCGGATCTCGCTTCGTGCCACTATTCAAAGGACGTGTTGGAGTGGTACGAAACCAACGGGGTCACCTTCGTGCCAAAGGAAATGAACCCGCCCAACGCGCCGGAGCTTCGCCCAATAGAGAAATATTGGGCGATTATGAAGCAGGCCCTCCGGAAGAACCCAAAAGTTGTCAAATCGGAGGCGGACTTCAAGAGAAAATGGATTCCTGTTCAAAAAAAACTACAACCTGACGTTGTACAGAACCTTATGGACGGGGTGAAGAGGAAGGTGCGAGCATACGGGCTTGGGCTCGAAGTATGAATAAAAAGAAAATGCCAAAAGTTGTTTAATAGTTTTTATTTTACTGTCTAAAATTTTCAAAAGAATCGGTCTACTGGGCGAATTTCTACAGCGTTTTTTCCGTGATGCAATTTGATGTGACACACCCTTTATGCAACTTTTCACTAGCGGAGCAGGAGCTGGTATTACGGAGCAACTGGGACACATTTCCTCACTCACAAAGCAGAGGTCAAGCATACGGTTGTTACGATTCATAACTCCACTCTTTTGTCCGAGTCTTGAAGTGCGATAAACACCCAACAGATTACGAGATTTATTATAAAGCTTATTTTGAGGATGTACTTTCTTATTTCTATTTTTTGGAAATAACAGTGCCAAATGATCATTGATTACACAATATTTTAATCGCATTTTTCAAAGGCAAGGGTTATGTAAATGTTATCAATAGGACAACATAACATGTATAACTTTCTAACGCAGGTGTTTTTAAAGATAGTGTTTGGAAAACAACAATTGAAATTGATTTCTAGCTAGAATTCCCCAGACTGTTCAACATTTGGAAAGTGTTCAACAGTTAACGAGGTACCCTATTTACAAATTCACAAACGACGAACAAAAATATAGCACTTTCACTAGTTTAAGCTATCAGCAGTAGAATGTGCGAGCCTGGAAATCCTCAGCTCAGGGAAAGTAGAATCAGGCTAAGTAATTCGCTTTTCCCGAAAATCTAATCGGCCGC
The DNA here is from genome assembly GCF_029784135.1 of Toxorhynchites rutilus septentrionalis. NCBI lineage: Eukaryota > Metazoa > Arthropoda > Insecta > Diptera > Culicidae > Toxorhynchites > Toxorhynchites rutilus. The sequence goes on from NC_073744.1 coordinate 37,094,309, forward strand.
ACTCGGATATCCAATACTAAAGCTGGCCGTCTCATTCTAGTGTCGACACACCGCTTTCCAGCTTTCGCGATCGAGAAGTAGCATACCCAAAAGCTCTCATGGAAATCTCTCCCAGACACTCTGATCAGAATTCTCACGCGGGAAACGAATAAGAATAATCTACCTTAGGGTAAGTACATATATAGTATATTTTGGCCTAGAACATTCAGACTGCTGACCGCTACAATATATTTAATCAAAACCCCATCAATATGACTTTTTCTTCAACCCCCTTCAATACGGGTACCGAATGAAAGGGCTAGACTAGTAGAACGTAGTTATTTATGAAAAATGCAAATCCAAAATGGGCGTCATCACAAAATGGCGATATATATATTTTTTTTCCAAATCCCATCAATATGGGTATCAAATGAAGGTCTCATCAATGCCCAAGATTAACGAAGATGACTTTAAAAAAACATAACTTTTGAACTACTAGATCGATTCAGATGATCGACATATCAGTTTTAAGCCAGTTAGCTGTTTTTTTTTTTGAAGAAATACTATAATTTTCGCACAGAAATATTGAACGAAGACTGAAAACATAAAAAAAATTGAAAAATCATAACTCAAAAACTAAAAAACCAAAAAAACACCCCTCTGATTTTTAGATATATTATGTGGAAAAGCTTAAACTTTCTAGAAAACTATAGCACCCTCTATCTTTAAGCCATGCAATCCGTAAAAAAACAAAAACAATTAATAACTACAGGAACAAAAGCAAAATCTATAAGTGAAGAATTTTTCCAAAAGACTAATGTGGTAGTTTGCTTCAATTTGATATACCTAATATTCGTGTCGGTCGATTTTTTGAAAAAAAAGAAATTCTGGGAAAAATGGAAGAAAAATAATTTTTCGGAGCACCTTAAAATTAAAATGGACACTCTAATGATAAAATAAAAAAAAAAATACTGGTCTAATATTTTGCGATAAAAGCCAACATAAGTTCGAGAGCAAAGCATCGAAGTCCGTGAAACTCAGCTTGCAAGACGGTGCTACGATTTTGTTGTTGTTTTGTACTAACCATTTCTATTGGCCATTGAATGCTCCTTCACTTAAACTGCCAGTTCCAAGCACTTTTATCATCCGTAAGAACTCCGTTATCACCCCGAGGGAACTCGTACTCGAAATAACCTGCGTTATGTTGTTATGTTGTTATTGCCTCGTCTGCATGAGTGCCACACGAATATAACGTGTGCCGATTTCGCTGTGTTTCCGCGCGCATTTTTCTCCAGCGTCGTTATATTTTATGACGTGTTTATTTTAAACACTCCTGTTTAATGGTTTCTCTTTCTCTTTAGGTGTGTGTGCATGGTACTGCTCCTATTGCTGAAGATCTTATACTTGCTAGTTCCCAACAGCGAAGAAAACTGCTGCTGCTGCTGCTCCTGTTGGAGAGGATGTGGTTGCTTGTTTTATCCCGCATGTTCAGGAAAAAAATCCCGCTCCCAGACGCAGACCTTCAGTTACTCTTCGTTTGTGCGAATCGAAAAAATTAAACCTGTCTTGCCGCGGAACGGAGGTCTTTGGAAGATATCTCTTTGCATACACTCTAAACTAATCGTATCGTGTTCGGCTTACTTTGGCACAAAAGATACAGCGTATCAACGCGGTAAGTGTTTCGCTTTCAAAAGATTACATCATGGTGTGTTTTACTTCTTTTTTTACTCACTCTTGTTTAGTGTGCAGCGGTTCCGCACTTGACATATACTCCCTACTCACAAAGACTGCCGCCAACCATTTTGCCGTGTACTCAAAATACAAACACTCTGCACTGTGTTGATGAAATTCAGATGAAATGGAGTGGGTGGCGAAGGGGTAGCCAATGCACCGAGTTTCGTGCACTCTTCTGCGGTTAGCAGTATTTTCTATTTTTGCTCTGTTTTCCACCGGCAAACTCTTGACGACGAGCCTCCATTCGCATTCGTTATATTCGACGAGTAGTGAAAAGTCCTGGGCTCAGATTTATAAGTTTTTTTTTGCTGTCTCCCTTCCTCTCTTGGCCCAGCCTGTCGGGGATGGGGGAACGGAAGATGGTGCTTGAAACAGTATAATGAAAATGTGCAAATGAAATAAAAACCAAACGACGACGAGGAGACGTGGAAACTGAGTCTGAAAGAACCCCGAGAATTCGCTCATTGAAAGCAGCACCGGTAAACTGCCGTCAATGACGATACGAAACGGTTCATGAGCGCAGTGGGCTGAGGGGGGGGAGGGCGGTAGGTCGGCTTGCAACGGAGCGAGTTGTTGTACTATTTAGTGCGTGCAAATGAATGCCCCGCCATGGAGTTGATAATTGTGCTGAATGTAATCAGCATCCTGTTGAAATTGTGAGAATGGAAACCACTGCCGGTGCTCCGGTTATGCATGCATATGTACATTTAACCAATGAAAATGATCCATTAGGCTTGGTTACGGCGTGGGAAAGGAATATGGTACGTTTTTCGCGCTCGAGTCCTGTGGATGAGCGCAGTCGTCCGCGCGCGCTGTTCCTCCAGTGCAACCTTTGAGTCCGCTTCGTTCGCTCCGCGTATTATGCTGAGGGTTGAGTACACGGTACTAGCAACGATTGATGCTGCAAATGCTCACCAGTGCATTGAGTAATGGTAAGGTAGCATATTAATGAATAGAATTATCTCTAACCGTGAGAAGTGCACAGCAGCGACTTTGTTTCTACCCGTTGTTCGATGTTTTCTGACGGACAGTTGCCGTGAGTTATGCCAAGAAAAAAATTTGATCTTATAACCGCAAAGTTGAATCCGACATCAAATCATGCCCAGAGCACATCTTCAACTATACAAAGTCTAAACTTGAAGCAACAACGACATTGCGTGATGGACCCTGACGAGAATTTTTTCAAAAATCTCGAGAATGGCTGCTTTTAGAAGGAGATTGATAATAAGCTTTTTTGTTTTAAATTAAATCAGGATTCATCATTTGTGGCTAAAAATGATTGTGCACACACACAAATTTGAAGTTTCGAAAATTCATAAAATTCTGTGTTCTACAAAGTTCGTCGAAAATAGTTTCACCATCTTGAACATATTTTTATTAATTTTTCTACCTGACTACTATTTTATATGAGTAAATTTAAAAAAAATCGTATTTTAGATATTGTAAATTAAAGTTTTTTTTTGTAAATAAAAAACAGAGTACAGCGCGGACTTGATTATATACAGTCTCCGATTTCTTTTCACTGTATACAATCGAACCCTGTATATAATCGAGTAAAAAAAAGTTTTTATCCGTTTTTATGCATATATTTTTCGTTTTTTGAATGTTAAAGAAGAATGTAATTTTTGATTCATCCCCTCAAAGTCAGAAAGCACCTTCCTCACATGAAAAAATTAAATTTATCCATAATACCTCAGGAGGTGATCATACTTCACGAAAAAAAAATTCTAGGCACATGTTGGAATTTCAGCAATGACAGACTTATAGAGTTTTTTTTTGTTTCGGACTCTGTTGCCTGGCTTTAAAATACGCTACACAAGACGATTCCATTTGAAAGATGAGAAAATTTAGTACAGGATATCGTAGTGAAACATATAAATTAGTGGATTCAAATAACATTTTGGAAGTGAAAATTTAAAAGTTAGTATTTTTAAAATGTGAATATTAAATTTATCCTGAAAAATAATATTAAACTTGATTGTTCTTATCAATCAAATTGAAGCTCTCTAACCAATCTATCAGTTGTTCTTTGACACCCAACTTCTATCTTTCTTAATTTCGCTGCATTATCGGTATAAACAATTCCTGGTAAAAATTCAAGCAAAATCTTCAAAACTCACGATTTTTACCCCACTGTACATATAACAGCCACTTAACCAACCCAAACGGAACAAAAACCTTCATTCGAATAAAAAACACATCTACATTTTTCGCTCGATTTCATTTGGAATTGCACTTTTGTTAAAAAATATGTTTGTTTAAAATTCAGAAAAAAAAATGAATGGCCCTTACAACTTCTAACAAGTCTCCAATACATCGGAAAATAGGCACTTTGACAGGGAAGAAGTTTTTCTAACCACAACTTTTTCATGTTTTTGGCTATCTTAGCTTAGTAATCATTTGTTTGTATTGATCAAATTTTTAATAAAATGAAACAATGTCCGAATACAATTGAGTTCAATATGTATGCTTTGTGAGTAAAAAGATTGAACAAATGCCATGTAAGGTCAATTCATGTATTAAGATATATAATGTTCTTCGTTACAAGTAAATTTAATAACTGTCGTTTGATATAATGCCTGGACTTTGTAACAGGTGTACATTTGTGTATTGTAGTGTTTAACATTTCTTGTAAAAATTCTGTTAGGTGTTATGTAATTATTTTCAATATTATACATACGCTTACTTTCTAGTTAATTTATTTATATATTTATTCACCCACTTGGGTAGATTTATTTATTTATTTGTGGAATTATTAATATTTAAATATTGTTCCGTACACGATTAAATTTTCTCATTCACACTTGCCAAACTTCTGCTGAAACATAAATATCCCGTAGAAATGATACAGACTATTTTCCGTTGATTATTGCACACAACGATGTTCATAACTTGTATGAAATCGTTGTGTTGTTGTACGCAACACCACATCGAAGAGCGCGAGTAAAGCTCATGTTCCGCCACACCAACACATGCTAAGAGCGAGTAGCTTAAGTGACGCTCTAAGTGGTCACTCATGCGCGAGGATAAAAAGAAGCCAGGTTTCGTGGAAGAATCGCGAGAATTAGCTGACTCAACCTTGACAAAAAAGAGCGAACAGTGATGACTTGTTTGGCCGCATGACTGGGGGTTTGAGGAAATTCGCGGTTCAAAAAGAACATTATTCGCTTCGGCAAATATTGCTACGCTGGAGAAAAAGACTGATTGTTTCGAGCAAACTTGAATACCATTGCTCTTTGATCCAACCAGTGGAGGAGGCAACAGTGCGATTTTTGAAATCGTGTCGCGGTGTGTTTCGTAAAAGTAAGTTACGCGCTAAACGGATTCTTCAAAATGTGTTAATAGTCGTTGTTTTTTTTAATAGGATATTTAACGAAGAAATTTAAATTTACACAGTGGGGGAAAATTTAGAATAGAGATATGATATCTATATATATATATATATATATATATATATATATATATATATATATATATATATATATATATATATAAATGGATTTCTGTCTGTCTGTCTGTCTGTCTGTCTGATTCTTATGGGCTCGGAAACTACTGAGCCGATCAACATGAAAATTGATATGTAGGGGTTTTTGGGGCCGGGGAAGGTTTTCATGATAGTTTGAGACCCCTCCCCCCTCTCTAAGAGGGGCTGCCATTCAAATGAAACACCAATTTTTGCATTAATCGGAAATTAGTCAAGCAAACGAAACCAAAGTTGGCATGTGAAGGTGTTAGGGTGCAATAAATGTTTCTATGGTAATAAGACGCTCCCCCCCCCCCCTCTCTAAGGGGAGGCTACCATACAAATGACACACAAATTTCTGCATTACTCGGAAATTAGTCAAGCAAACGAAACCAAAGTTGACATGTGAAAGTTCTAGGGTGCAATAAATGTTTCTATAGTAGTAAGACACTCCTCCCCTCTCTCTAAGGGGGGGCTGCCATACAAATGAAACACAAATTTCTGCATTACTCGGAAATTAATCAATCATTACTCGGGAATTAATCAAGCAATTGAAACCAAAGTTAACATGTGAAGGTTTTAGGGTTTATAAAATGTTTCCATGGCGGTTAGATACTCCTCCACCCTCCCAAGGGGTGGGGAAGGGTTTTTGATCTTCCAAACTAATGAAGCATAAATATCTGCATAGCTCAAGAACTAATCAAGCAAACAGAACCAAAGTTAGCGTGTGAAGGTTTTAGGGTGCAATAAATATTTCAATCAATGAGTATTTTTTCGATTGAACCCATTAACGTGCGCTTAATAAGAAAACGTGGATGTGACAACGAAAAATAAATTTTGGGCGAGACGAAGTTTCGCGGGTCAGCTTGTCTTTATATATAAAAGAAGGATTTTCCCACGTACGTGTAAAATATCATCACGGGAGAACAGCTGATCAGATCTACGCCATCCGTATATTTTGCGAGTTTATCTTCACCCTAATTACAATGATAGATTACTTTGGAAAATATTTGAGATGATTAGAAAAATTCGAAAAATTGACTATACATATCTTTATATATAAAAGAAGGATTTTCCCACGCACGTGTAAAATATCATCACGGGGGAAAGGCTGATCATATCTGCGTCATCCATATATTTTGTAAATAAATGTTGTAAAATTAATAAATGTTATTTATTAGGTTACGTAATTTAGTTTCGTTTTTTGGAAAGACCGTTTAAGTCGTTCGTTCGTGGTAGTTCAATTGTTTGTTTTTGAGTTTAAGTCTTTAGTCTCACTGCTGCGTCTGAAGCAAGAGGTGATATTTGGACAGCAGAGCATTCATTTCTTGGTTCTTTGCTCCAGGAGGATCTGCGGATTTTCTCCAGATCCCTTTGTTGTCGGTCGAGTAAGTCATCGGAACGCGAGTAGAAATAGTTTGGGAGAGTCACTGTTCGAGCGATTCTAATCAATTTTTCGAGGCCAGCTTCAAGGCGGGCAAATATTGCGCGAGTGGTCCTCTTAGAGGTGGCGCTTAAGCCACTCGCCTAGTAAAAATCCTCGAAACAATGGCGGTATCGTAGCCGTGGATTTTACACGCTACAACTTACAAAATATGTGAACGGAATAATTATCAAACGAATATTGTATTTTACATTTCCCTCGGAAGTTTGCAGTCTCAAGTGTACGTACTTCTAGAACCGCGAATTTGCTTGATTTGATGAACTTCAGGCACTCAGTTTCGATTTTGATATGTACGTCGAACGCATATTGTTTAATCAATAGGCGTTATCGCAGCAAATTGTTATCAACATTTTGCCTAATCATCAAATGGTATGCGTAGAAATTCAGTGGACAGAAGATATGAAAGCAGGTTCCTTCAATGCAACCTTGAATAACCGAGCCAAAGCGTTGTGTTCGCTCCTGCTTTTGTTAGGAAAACACTTTCTGGAGTGCAAAAAAAACATGCGGGTGCAGAAGAATCCCCGGCTTGCATGAATCAACAACTTCAACCTCTACTTTTTATACTATAGAGCAGTGGTGGCCAGGTATAGACATGGTGCGGGCCGCATTAGAATCTTCATTATAGCCGCGGGCCGCAATGATTTTTTTTTTGCTGCTGTTCATAATGAAATGTAAAATATACGTATTTAACGGGTATGTTTTTGACTCACTTTTTATTTCAAATAAGAAAGCATTCAGTTCTATACCTGTATAATTTATAACTCAGGAACAAAATAAGATAAAATCTCAAAACTTTTATTGAAGGTATAAAAGTATCCAGAATTAACATTTATGGAAAAATTATTCGACCATCTCTTCTTCACACACAGTCGAAAACGCTAAAGCCAATTAATCGCTGCAACTTCTCGATAGAATTCTCCACAGGCACGCTTCCCCAACTTGGCCCAAATTGAATAATCCGATGGATTGGCGAATCATTTGCGGAGATGAAGTCTTGTAGTTTTTTTTGCTAGTCTCGTTTTTTAACAGTTCTAGGATTTTTTTTGCATCGTTCAAAACATATTCGCTTCAATCCGGACGTCGATAAAGGACTCACACATCGATGTACGCACCAATTAATTTATCCAATTCATGCCGACTGATGAACGTTTTCGTTTCTGAAGAGGAATGCATTGAACACGTTCATGAACAACATAGAAAACATTGTACAGCCTTACCGGCCTCGGACGTTCCTTTTTGGGCCTATCGCCCACATCAGCTGTATCTTTGTACTGTTGTAGTGTACGAAACATGAATCGCTCATTGATAGGAAACGTTTTGAGCAGCTCGTAGAACTGTTTTCACGTTTTCCCGCACTTAAATAACGTGACAGTTGCTACACAGAATTATGGCTATACTTGATAATGTGAATACAGTATCACGATTAAATTGGTCGTTCTTCCAATCATCAAAAGCCTCTACAATAATATTTTTTTATTTCAATATAGAAAATCCTTAAATACAAACATACTCCAAGACCGTTTCGATTTCACTCGAACTACCTAAATCAAATTGTGAATTGAATGTGAGAGATAGCGATGCGAAGTTATTAGTTATTCTAGCGATTATTAGTTCTAGAAATCGCGCTTCTGGAACAAATCTGGAGTAAAAATCCAAGACATCATGGATTTCAAATTTGTCACGCAGCTCTAAATCACACTGCGTTTCAATGAGTTCCATCTATTTTTTCAGCGGCATGTACATCATCGAAACTAAATAAGGTAGAGAAAATTGGAGAACTCATTCCTCGGTAACGAAATCCTTTCCCCATCTTCTTGAATGGCGTTGACGTTCCCTGTGGAACTTTTGCCGTCTCAACGTATGTATTAACTAGCGTCATTTATTAATACTTAGTTGAGATTGCTTAAGCCAAATAACACGCCTTGAATGTATTCCGAGGGGAAAGCTCTAGAATAAGCGTGACCACAGTGCAAGTCGAAGGAAATTTCTCTGACGAAAAATCCACCGGCCAGAACGGGAATCGAACCCGAACACCCGGCATGAAAATGTGAGACGCTAACCAATCGGCCATGGGTGCACGGTTTCCCCATCTATCACCACTTAATAAAAAAAGTAGTCGGTAGATTGTTCTTTCAAACTTTCAAACAAACAATTTTCGCTTCTAACTTAGCCAATTTTCCAGCACAGGATGTGGCAACAAACTTGTCTATTTTTGACGCATGTTTCGACTCATATTTTCGTTTCAGATTGAACCTTCAATACAGCAGCAGCTCCATTACAAATCAAATAAACCATGATTTATGCACGTAAAAAAGTATATTTCATACAATTTTAACTGGTATACACGTCTTTCGTCAGTCACTTTTCTTTTTTTTTATTAGTGCAGGCTTCCATTTTGCTTCAATTTGCAAAAAAGCAATTGCCAATATACACTGAAATGGTGAATTAACTCGACTGTCCTCTAATGGCGGGAGCACAGCAAAATCGAATGATTTTTCTCCCAAACTTTATCTCTCTGTCTCTTATGAACTCACGCGTATATACATCCCGTTCTCTCATAAGACTCTTGAAAAAGTTTCCAGCAGTTAAGCATGGTTTATACGTTGTCAGTTATATTTGTACTGGTGGGGTAGAACGGACAGTTGCCAGTAAGAGTGAGATGGACTGTGAAACGTCTGTCTAATCTATTCCTAAGGAATGCCCTGCGTCTATAAATGGAAATCAAATCGCCAAATGTGGACTGTTCAGAAGCTGACTGGAACCAAAAGCAAAATAGTTGAGGGTTTGTTCGTTCATACTACTGAAAAGCATGATATCACTTCTAGGTGGATTAATTCGATTTTTTTTATCATTTAACGGACATTCGTGATGAGTTCAGATCTAGGTTGAATAAAATTATTCCTATCGCGATCGATAAACCTCTACGCTTCATATATTATAAACCTGTTCATGGTCCCGCACTATATGTCCATATTACTCGCATCGAGAAAAATGTTGTACTTTTCGGTCTGTTTTAATTTCAGTAAAAAACATTGAAAAAACTTTTTTGTGAAATATTTTGCCAATAAGGTAGAAAAACAGTATATTGAAATACGAGAAACTGCATCACAGTTTTTGGAAACATGAGTTTCCAAAGATATAACTGAAGTTCTTCTTAACATGTCCGTTGTACCCCCACCTCCCCTACTTTTAGTTTGTTTATCTAATAAAAAATAACATTTTTTTCTAATTGCGATAGATGCGTAAAAATATTATCTATCAATTGGTTGGTGTTAAGTCAGACCGAACCATGTGACATTTTTATGATTTCGAGAAAAACGAACGAGCAATTTTCAAAGCATTTAATTTTGTCGTTCAATATTGTTTTCAGAAATGTTATCTACTCTCTGGCAATGCTTTGACGTATGATAGTTGTAAAAAAACATCAAGTATTATCCCAGAAAAGGCAGTTGTTTGGCTGCCAATACGTACATAGTTCACTCTGACTGAACCAAATGAAGCATTTTTTAGGAGTTGGTTCACTATGACTGAACAATTTCGAAGTATTTCTCAATGAATTAACAGTTGTGAGTCAAAGTGTATAAACATTTGTTTGCGTTCAGCATAATAGTCTCTGCCATTTACTGCTGGCATGAATATGATTGCACGGCAAACATGTTAAGCATAAACTTCCCATTTTCAATCATATTAGACAGTATTCGTCAATCTTCTTCTTCTTCTTCTTCAATGGCACTAACGTTCCTAGAGGAACTTCGCCGTCTCAACGTAGTATTACTTGCGTCATTTTTATTAGTACTTAGTTGAGATTTCTATGCCAAATAACACGCCTTGAATGCATTCTGAGTGGCAAGCTCTAGAATACGCGTGATCACAGTGCAAGTCGGAGGAAATTTCTTTGACGAAAAATTCCCCCGACCAGAACGGGAATCGAATCCGAACACCCGGCATGTTAGTTATGACGCTAACCACTCGGCCAAGGGAGCAAGTATTCGTCAATATAATCGTCAAATTTGAATTCATTGTCATCGCCACTCTGAAACAGCATATTTTGCAATCATTCACACTGAAGACCAGCATTTTTCACTGATCCGTTCAGTCGGAGTGGACCAAGGTAATTTTTCAATATACTCAGAATGTGCACATTTTACACTAACGGGTTCAAGCACATTTCGACAAGGTACCTATTAGCCTCAAGAAAATGTTTTGTTGGTCTGAATTCGGCACTTGGATATTATTTAAATTCAATATACAAATGATTGTCATATGGTCCACTCTGTCTGCACATGATATAGCGTCATTTCGCCATGATAAATAGTACTCGATCCCCTCTGACTGCATACTATGAGGGATTTTCGTTGATCAATCATAACAATTTCGATTCGTTATTCCTGCTGTAAGCGTCATTTTTCAAATCTGATAATTGTGGTATGTAGCTTACATGCTTAACCAAATGTAATCAATAACTCGAAATTTTCAATTTTGCGACTTAGTCCCTTCTGACTTAACACCGAACAATTGATGCAAACATCTTTCCGATCCAGTAAGAAATGTTCGGGTAAGAAGCAATCGAAATCTCTCATTTTTCCTGCATGTACTGTGTTTAGGTTTTCATTTTACCCCCCATATGTTCCGGTTAGACGTAGTCTCACGTCAAAAAACAAATGAGAAAAAAATTATTGACTTATATACAGTAAAATCTGTTGAAGATCACTGGAAATAGTTGAGTATTCAGAGCGATTATATTGAATAATATAAGGTGGATAAAATCGTAAAATCGTATTCTCAGCTAGTGACAAAACTAATCGATGTAATTAGTACACTGACAATCCTAACTAATGATGAATTTATGATTTCTCTACCTAGACGTGTGAATTTCTTATCCATATCGTAAAAGGTTAAAAGTGTGCGAAATAACCCGCACTCGCGGTAACAACCGCGCTTCGAGGAGAAGTATTCCACGCTCAGAACTACTGACAGTAGGAATCGGGATTCTTTCCCGGCATTTGCATGCATAGAATATACCACCGTAAAACTTCCTAACTACTGCCCGTCCCGCTCCGGCGCACCACTGGCCGAAGTCTCACATCCAATTATTCAAATAGCTCGCAAAGGTGAATGCAGTCAGAGGCTCCCTTCTGTACGCTTTAATTAGATCCTAATTTAATTAAATCCAAGAAGAAGCCACACCCGTTCTCTCCCGCTCGCGAAGATCCTCGCATGGATGGAGGATTCTGAAGGACAGTCACGTCGTCTTTCGTTCTTTGTTCAATCGTCACGGATTGCATTACATTCGGTGTGCTTTCGCAAATCTCGAATACACAAAACTCAAAGCGGTACACGGTACCTGCTGATAGCGGTGCTTACGTCCCGCCATCAGCGCGTGATTTGCTTTGGTTTATATCGATATTATTAGAAACTAGGCTTTGTAAACAATGCAGCCTAGGTATGTAGAATTTTGCCAAATTTCCACACCCAAAACCCTCATCCAACGTAGTTCCCCGAAGAAGACTATACGGAACGGAATTCGTCTTTCGCTGCGATGGAATATAAATTGAATTCATCGCTGGTTGCAAATTGAAAGCGAGCCTGCCGGAAGGTGGAACGAAGGACATTTTTTCACATGGGAAGGCGGGAAGGGACAGCAGGAACCGGTACAGAACTATTCTAGTTAGAGTTTCGTATGTTTGAGGAAACCCACGCCCCCGCCCAGTGGAGAGAGAAATGGTTGTTCGTGCCATCAGATGCAATCACGTCAGTCACGACATGACAGTATTGTGTTTGTGTGCACCCAGCGAGGCACACATTCAGCACACTCACACACATACACACACACACATTCAGCTCGGATGATATCGTCGTCGTCTCTCCGTCTCCGTCTGTGGGCCTTTGGCCGAATGGGAAGTTCATTTTATACAAATAATGAAGTTTGAGAAATGCAAACTTCATTAGGCGGTACTCGATTGATTGAAAAGCAACAAGAATTCAGCTCCTAACAACAATGGGACTCCGCCAAGGAATCGATTTGCAATGCAGACAACCCGCTCGGCAGTCGGCATAGGTGAATAGATATTGCGATTGGACACGAATGAAATTAGATTTCTCTACCGGAGAACGAGAGATGCAGAAAAACCCGAGAAAATGCAAACAAATTACCTGCAAAGCTGCAGAGCGAGTCAATCAGCTGCCGAACACAATCGAGCAATACCAGCAGCACCCCTGAGAAAAATTATCCATGGAATCATCTGGATTGGGGGAGGGGGGGGTTGCATCAGGTCAATAAAATTCAATAGAAAGCTATTTTTAAAAACATATCAATTTCAAATGGACAATGCGGCACATATGAAGCTGCCGCAAAAATATGTTTTGAGGCATAAACGTTTTTAATATGAAATTAAATCCTTGATTTTCATTTTTAAATGGTGTATTCAAAATGTTATTTTTCTTGAATAGTTCATTGATTTCTCGAACTCATACATCAGGATTTCGCGTTATAATTATTTGAAAAAAGTCACAGAAGGGTTGTGTCCGAGACACGACCGCATAATTGACGTAGGATTCCGTTAGGCTATCTGTTGATTTTGGATATGTTCGAAGAATTATATCGTTAAACTCTTTGATAATGATATGGTTTTAATGTCTCTGTTAGGGAGCACATTTCGGTAGGCACAAAAACCCCCCTACTTTCATGTATTTGCAATCCGCGTTGACGGCATTGAGCTTCGTATTACGGAATAGGGGAGTAGGCATGACAATATGGGTTTGCAGAAGAAATGAACACACTTTCAAAATAAAAATTATGAATGAAAATTATTTTTCTCAAATTAAATTAGTACTTCATGTAAATGAAAATCTCTTTTGCTTGCAAGTAGTGAAAAAATATCATACAAAAATTGTGTCTAAAGATAATTTAATATTGTAATGGTAAGCTTTGGTGAGAATATCTGAAAATTCATAGAAAATAGTTTAAATTAGGGTCAGAACAACGTACTTCTAGTAGGTAAATAACGCCAAGAAAAAATTTTCATACAAATTTCAGTAATTTGAAACTGCCTTAGTGTCGACTAATCTGATAGAGAATAATTTGCCTCATACAAACTAATGTCGTATCCAGATGTCGACACCATTTCGCCGTCAACGCGAATGCCGATTTCCCCCAGGCAGCTTAGTTTCGATGTCTCTGTTAGAGGACAGATTTCGGTGGGAACAAAAGCTCCCTCTACTTTGAGGTATTTGCAATGCCGATTTCCCCAGGCAGCTTGGTTATGATGTTCCTGTTAGTGAACACATTTTGGTAGGAACAAAAGCTCCTCCTACTTTCATGTATTTGCAATGCCGATTTCCCCCAGGCAGCTTGGTTTAGATGTCTCTGTTAGGGACCCGCCGCATGTGTCGTCAATTTCGACTAATCAGAAGTGGGTATTTCCGTTGGGATAGGGGTTAAAATTTTTGTATTGTTCGATAGTTAGTTTCATGACATATATTATTTTGTTCAATATAAAAAATTGTTATGGAGTGCCGAAATCGATTGACGCAAAACTTTCATCAATCCATCATGATATGACTGAGCATTAAGCGTTTGAAATTGGACAATTTTCACAATGTGCTTGATTTTCGATTTACAATTTTTATCCCAATATGTTCCCGAAAGACGTAATCCTACGTCAAAAAAATTACAGGAGGGTTGTGTCTGAAACACGACCGCATAGTTGACGTAGGATTACCTTAGGCTGTATGATGCATGCTGATTTTGGATGTTTGAAAATCTCATAAATCCACCATGAAATGACTGAGTAATTGGATATTTTTCACAATGCGATCGATTTTCGTTTTTCAATCTGTACCCCCGGAAGACGTAATTGTCTCTTAAAATTAGGAGATTCGAGGATACGGGGGACAAAGAACACAGCACTAAATGATGTGATTTCACTCAGAAAACACTATTCGGATATGTTAGAATGCCTATTGAGCTATTCGAATTCAAATGCGACATGATATTGTGAGTAAAAGTCACCAGAGTTTGATTGGATTGTTAGAGATGATAGTATAATAAATTATGCAGGTTTTAACCCTTTGCGATCGTATTAAATTTTTATATGGGTGTCGTACTGGTGGGAATGAATTTCCCTTGCATGTATGATGTAAGATTATGAAAGCTAAATAAAATTTGTTTATTTCTTGTGAATTTTAAATATGCATTTAACTGTGTCTTTATATAACAAATATATTTTATAAGCCTGATTCGTGTATATCACACGAGAATAAACCTAAGTCTTACGAATCAGCCTACGGCTGATAGTCTATCGAATAAAGGTAATGAACCTTCAAGACATTCCACCAACTTTCGTACACATTTTGGTACTCTCTCCCCTATTTATATCGCCTCGTTTTATCCTTTTCACTATAACTGTTGTATCCAATGTATCGTACTGCCCATGATTGCAGAGGAGACGTAATCGACAACACCATTAGTGTTGGGAAAACGCGTTATGTTGTTTTTGGCCTACAAGCATAGCCATGCAAATTTCCAATGAAATGATCTGTCCAGTTGAAGGATATTATCGGCAAAAAGAGGACCTAGATGATATTGCGGATTATAACATATTTTTTCCATTTGGAAAACTCTTGCATCTATTCATTCGGACAATCTATCGTTTCAATGAATATTTGTCCGCATAGCTAGACGTAATCACCAGGTTGCTTTGTTTGTAGCGTTAGTATTTACAATTCCGATAATAATCAAAACGTCTCCGTCGGTATTTTCAGTTGTTATCGGATGAAATTAAGGTTTGGAAGAAATTTAGTGAAATGTCTGGAAAAGGTGCTCTCGATTTGTTGCGAGTCTATGATAGTACTTTTTCCCTGAAGAATACTCTGGGATATGATAAGAACAGCAGATTCGTGTTTTTTTTCTCAATTAATTGCATCTGTAAAGACAATCTGCAATGTTGGTAATTTTAGCAACATGATTTACCAATATCACGATCAATCGCATAAAGATGGTAGAGTGACTTACTCCAACAATATGAGTAAATGGTGAGTATGTGGAATAATTCAATGTTGAATCCGAGGAGTTATAATGCTAAGAACCAATATTATTTTAATTTTACTACTGATCTGATTGTTTAATTATCTACTTGAAGATTCAAATGCAGAAATTTAGGTAATTATGACATTAAAAATACACAAGTATATAATATTCTCTTTGTTCATCGTGCACAGAAAATAGTAATTATATGAGCAGCTTTTCATTGGTTTCTTATATTCATCTATTAGGAAACACTAAGTAATAAGACACTATCGTGACAGACATGTTTGGACTCTACAAAACATGTGATTCAAATGTAGATTTAGCTTATAGCACATAATACTGACAATTGTTAATTTTCGAACGATGTATGAAAGCAGTATGGAACCACGTCTGTTATGCGGACAAACAGTGATTTTTCGGAAAGGTTTTTTCAAAATTGCTCAAATGTTTTCGAACAAAAAATTTTTGTTTGCATGTTGAGCAAACGTAGTACATTGTGTAGAATGCGAAACAGCGAAAAACTCGATTTTGTTCATTTTGTCGTTTACGTCTCCTATACAAACATGGGCAGCGTAGCTATGCAGCATCGTGACTATCCTCTTATGTTTCATCGCTTATTATTCTGAGTACCGTTATCCATTATTCATGGAAGCACCATATAAACTCGTAAACAGGATCACCAGACATTAAGATTCAATACGAAAAGTCTAAATTGATACATGTCTGAATAAGGTATAAGATTAGTATGTGGTGGCTGAGAGCAGATAAGCGACCGCAAAGATTTAAAATATATCATTAAACACAACAATACGAAGAAAAAAAAAGTCAGGGGACAAGAATTGGCGGTCGACGAAAACAGTGGGGGACAAACGACTCAGCACCTAGATTCTGAATCCACTGAGAAAAATTACTAAGAGACCCTGAAGAAATGTTCGGATAAGAGTTTCGATAGCATAAGCACCAAAACGACAGGGGACAAGAAACCGAGGGGGACAAACGACACAGACCTTAGGTTGTGAATCCACCTAGAAAAAACTAGAAGTTGGTTATAGCTGTGATATAACCGCAAGGTGGGCGTAGGACTAACGTTGGCTTAGCAATCAATATGCAACAAGTATATTCCTCTTAGACATTTCCTTTTTCAAATAAAGTGGTTACTCGCAACTTCTTCTTCTCCTTCTAGTTTAATCATAGAGACTATGAACGTTTGCAGTTCATTCGTTTTTAGCCCTAAGAAGAACCCTTGGGGACAACTCTATCCAAAATTACTTTTCACCTGCATTGACAAAGACTCTTCATAGTCATTCGACACTTCTCAGCAAACCGTGTTCGTTCCAGCACATATCAAACAACGTTCTTGAAATGGATTACCGAGCGCGCGTCATCTTATATAGAAATTTGTATGCTTTCGATAGCCTGTTCTAGAAGCAATTTTTAAGATATTGGAACTTTCGGGTCAAAAACTAACAATCATATAAATCATAAAATCATCGGTAAACACCTCCAACCAGCGGTACGGCAGCGGGGACCAGTGAGCAGGATCCAGGAAAAGCAACAAAAATGCCAGGATTAGTGGCCACCATTAGCAACGAGCATCGCCGACAGCCAAGCCACCAACGGTCGTCATAACGATTGAAAAGCCACAGGTGTTAATTTTGAAAAACTCTTTTGATTCGATGCTTACACTATTCGCTTACGATATATTACTGTCAGTTAGAATCGTCAGATGGTCGAGAATTTTTTATACTTTTCTTGTTGTCGAACTGAAAACGTCGAGGAATTTTAGTCCAATATTTTTGTATTAATATATTCACAAATGGAATGCCAGACTTTTGACTGTTATATTCATGTGTTTTTATAATGGATGGATTTTAGTACTAAAAAACATCGAAATGATTGTGTTTGTTGTGGTTTTTATTACATAATACAAGCAAAGATATTTGAAAATGGTATCAAAATCTTTTGAGTGACCATGAGCAACTAATATCCAATAGATGTAAAGGGGGGCAAGGTTATTTGGTTTTTATATTCGTATCAATTAAAGTCAATGGAGACCATTTACTCTATGATCTTCTGAACTTTTAGAAGATCTACAACCTCTGATGTTTATATAAAGGATTTTCGGATCAAAAAGAGGTCAAACTAAATTGCGTGTAAATCGATTATTTGCTTATTAAAAAAATCAAAGTATCTTTCTTTTTGAAGTTCAATATGTATAAAGACGGAAAAAATACTCAGTTAAGATTCCGGTCGATCTAGTCCAAATTGGCGAGTCTTTCGTTTGACGCCTGCCATCAGATTTTGTACAGTCATCTTATCCACTTTCTTCGCCGCAGAACGCCAGTTTGCTTTGAACTGCTTCTCGCTGTTAACAGTTTTTTGGGTCTTCTTGAGGTTCTGCTTAACTATCGCCCAATATTTTTTCGATTGGGCGAAGTTCTGGTGTGTTGGGAGGGTTCTTATCCTTGGGCACAACCGGCATCTTGTTAGCGGCATACCACTCCATGGCCTTTTTTCCATAATGGCAGAATGCTAAATCCGGCCAAAACAGCACAGACAAGTCATGTTTCTTCAGGAAAGGCAGCAAACGCTTTTGAAGACACTCTTTCACGTAAATTTCCAGGTTGACGGTCCCGGTTGCAACGAAAATGTCGCTTTTCAAGCCACAGGTACAGATAGCTTGCCAAACGAGATATTTCTTGGCAAACTTTGATAGTTTAATATGCTTGAAAATGTCTGCCCCTTTCCCCTTCCGGTTGTTGTATAATACTCTTATTCAGGAAGCTATCTGAAGTCTGCCTTGACGTAGGTTTCGTCGTCCATTACCACGCAATCAAACTTTGTCAACAATGTCGTATACAGCTACCGAGATCTTGTTTATGCCGTAAGGTTTTGCTTATCGTTGCGATTTGGAGTTACTACCTTCTTATAAGTCGATAGTCCGGATCGTTTTTTAGCTTCATGCAAGGTTGTAGACGATATTCCCAACTTATTTGCGACATCTCGAACGGGGAGGTTGAGGTTGCGCTTGAAAGCGCTAGCCACTCTTCTGTTCGTCACTGCGGCTCCCGGCTTTCGATTTCCCCCAGATCCAGGCTTTCTAGTTGTCGACAAACGTTCCCCGAACACTTTTATTACTTTGGTGACGGTTGATTTGGCCACATTCAACGATTTTGCTAGTTCTGCGTGCGTCTAGTTTGGATTTTCACGGCACATGTACAAAATTTTGATTCGTCGCTTCTCTTGCTTTGACGCCATTTTGATAACTAAAGATCTAATGTCAAAATCCGAATAGAGGCATCATTCTGCACACACACACACACCTACAAAATGAGGGGTGATCAGGTTTTTTATATGAATGATTAGAAAAAACACGGCGAATTTAAATTGACCACTTTTTGATCCGCACACCCTTTAAACTCAAAGCAAACATAGAACGCGGGCGTTATAATCTATTTTGGGTAAGTTTTCTGGTCATGAATGTTGTACCAGTCGTGGATGAAATGGCAGATCAATTGGCATGATCTTCGGAATGGTTTGGAGCACCTTGAACATATTTTATTTGGATAAATTGAAAGATTTGAGTAGAATGTTAAATAAAATAAAAATTGAGTGATATCCTGTTTTGAAGTAGTTTGATGAGTTTCCAGCATTCAGGGAAGCTCTTCGTTATGGCATTTTCGAGAAAAACACCGACGAATTGAACGAATTGTAAACAACCAAACTCCACCCTCGCCTGTCACAGAAGCCCATTAGATAGATGAAACACGACTGAAAAACAGTATATTTTCTACACACGTACTACGCGCTAACCGTATTGAATTCAGAAGTGTAAGTCAAACGATAAATGTCAAAAAATAAAATTGCTCATAAAACAAATAAAATTGCTCATAAAATTACATAAAATGGGTAAATATATGAAAAACTGCATAAAAAACTGGATTAGATTTTAGGGTTCAACTTGATGACTGGATCGTGAAAAAATAACTGAAAGAATTCAGTTTAAACTGAAACATTGGCAACGCTGCCCAGGAATGATCTATAATTAAACATAACAAAACGAAAACAACAACTGAAACTGAATTCTTGGTTTTCAGAAACATGTAACATATGCGACGTACATCAGCAGAAAATCAAACATTATTGAATCACATAGTCTAATTTCTACAGAGTGTTGATGAATCGAATGTGAGAACAGTGATTGCTTTTACAAATTGACCAATCAGAACAAGCGATTTTCGATTGGATAATACTGTTTTCCCTTCAACTGTTTGATGATTAGTTTCATGAAATATATTATTCTATTCTTTCTTATGGAGTGCTCAAATCTATTGATGCTAAAAACTCGTAAATCCATCGAGAAATGACTGAGCAATCATTGTGAATACAAGAGGATGCTTGTATTTTCGATTTCGATCAACCAGAATTTTCAATTGTTCGATAGTTAGTTACATGATATGTTATGTTGGGGAAAAAGAAATCCATTATTTTGGCGTGAAATTCAATCATTTTTTTCAATATGCTTCGGATTGTCCGATTTGGTTTAAATGTGCACCATTTTGTTTTAAAATTTGCCATTCTAATGGTAACTTCATAACGCCTCTCTCATAGAAGTATTGGTCCTTATTGCGACAAAAACCCAAGCAATAGATTTTTACGATTTTCTCGTGATTCCAATTTCTTATCACTTTGGAAGTTTCGCAGAAGGAAAAGATAGTAGTCGCTTGGTGCCAGGTCCGGATTATATGGTGGATGCATTCAAACATCCCAATCAAGCTCCTGGAGTTGTGTGGCCTTACGTTGTCCTGATCGAACACAACCCCTATTCTGTTGGCCAATTCTGGACGTTTCTGATCAATTGCTAGCTTCATAAGGCTCATTTACTGACAGTAAAGATCTGAATGTAGTGTATTGCACTAAAAATTAAAAAAATATACAAAAAATTAGAAATTAAAATAAAAAAATTAAATTGCAAAATTTGAAATGTATTTTCCTTTTTGTTGACTTTCATTGTTAACACCCTGTAACTCACAACTGAATGGAACAAACAGAACACCGCGAAAGATTTTTCTGGTGTGAAATGTCAACTCTACAACGTGCCTTGAAATTGTATGATCGATATTACGTGAGGTACTGATCACTAAAGCCACCTACCGAGAAAATAATGGATTACTTTTTACCCAACCGAATATATTATTCTCTTCAATGTTATAAATTGTTATGGAGTGCTCAAATCGATGGACACAAACATCTCATATATCAATCATGAAATGACTGAGCTTTTGAAATTGGACATTTCTCACAATGCGATCGATTTTAGTTTCCCAATTTGTACCCCCAAAATGTTCCCGAAAGACGAAATCCTACGTCAAAATAGAGAGTCACATAGTCACATACAGGGACGGTTGTAATTTAAATTGGATTTTTGGGGCTTTCGAAAAATCAGAGAGGGTTGCGTGAAAATTGGCTGTTTTTTGAGTGATTTGACGTGGAATTTCTTTAATGTAAAATAAATTTTTACTGACAATTACGCGGAATTAAAAACAGTCACCGTTACATTACAAACAAGACGATGTACATTGTTCTAACAACTATTAGAATAGTTCTTCTCCCGTCCATTAGCATAATGATTCCACACCCAGACAGACAAACACACACAAATTTTCTGCGAAAAACGGTTAACTTTCCCCGATAAAATAGCTCACCATCGGAAGTGCAAAACTCGGCTCTATTTACACGGAAAAGTTGAATCGCTCGTTTCCTTTCCGTTTGAATAGGACCAGGATGTGGCATTGCCAACCGTGTTCTCATCACAGGCGCGAGGAGAGAGTAACTAGCGAAACTGGCGTACCATTCGTAGCCGAGAACTCGCACCCAAGCCACAATTCCACGTGAAAATCTACCGACTGTGGGTTTATTTGAGGACAAACAAACATAAAAATTTGATATGTTTCCCGTCAAGTTGGTCCTGCTTTGTGTGAAGCGTGGCATGTCGCTTCCCAGCATCAGCCTCAGCAGGAGTTCTAAACACAATCCGCTCATTCCCTCCTCCGGTGGGAGTGGGAGTGGGTGAAATCTCCCGCTGCTTCGTCTTTGCAGAGCATATTATGCAAGCAGTTTAGGCGAGGAGCTTCGCGAAGCGGTGAAGGCCGCGCGCGCACATCCGTATTCTTTTGTCGTGGATGCCGGACCAACCAACAGGCAAAAAATCACCGCTCAACAACGACGCCAGATGAGATTGTTTATTTTTTGACGCTTGTGACGCTCTGTCCACACGTACCTATCACATATCCTAAGATAAATGGTCTGCTTCCGTAGTCCTTCCGGGTGCGGTGAAATAGAAGCCACAGACGCCAGCGTTTCATGTTGGCGGTGTATATACTGAATAAAAGCTTTGAACAAGATTATTTTTGATCATTAGGCTTAAAAGTACGCTAGAGTCATAAATAATAAAGAATTATTGATGTTATTTGGTTGTATATTAGGATATATAGGGTATTTTTCTTTATTGAAATTAAATTTTTATCAAGTACCATTATTATCTATATTAATTCGCCGTTTCTCGAGGTTGTAGGAAGGATTGCATCCTTTCGTGGGGGTGCCAAATCAGAAAACATGTTACGTTTTTATGAAATAGTTTTAACATTAATAATTATTTTTGCTGCGAACGGATATTGATTATTTGCATTTCCATTTCCAGTTTTCCAGACAACTGATTTATACATGGTTGTATTCTCTTACCCGTACTGTCAATAATGAGCAACTAACGGCGAAGTACAATTTTTATACCACTGCGAGTAACTCGCGCGTATTTTAGATCTTGCATTATGAACATTGGAGAGAAATTGAGCCGGTACGTCAGAAAGAGCGTACGATCTACGGTTCTTTAAAAATGAGCCGCGGCTCTCAAATGAACGGCTCTACAATGCTCCTACAGAAGAAGATGTACGGCTCTAGAATGAACCACGGTTCAAAAAAGACCCACGGTTCTTTTATGAGCCGTGGCTCTTTTTAAACCGCGGTTCATTCAAGAGCCATTTTTTGAGAACCACGGTTCAAAAAAACTGCGGTTCATAAAAGAACCGTGTTTCTTTTAAGAGTCGGCTGGCTTATTGATAGGGAACCGTGAATCGTACGCACGTTCTGACGAACCGTGGCTTGCGGCAGTGCGGAAGAAATATATGTTTCCCATGCTTCTTTTTAAGCGGTTTCATTTAGCTGTTTGTATGTTTCTAAATTTTGGCGGATTACATATTTTCTCGAAACCACTGCCACCACTGCTGTTCGCGATCTTCTATAACGATGTGTCGCTTATTCTAGCATGTGACTGTGTGTCGATATATGCAGACGACTTGAAAATCTATCTAGCCATCGAAACCCTCGAGGATTGCCGACGGTTACAGAGCCTGCTTGACCAGTTTGTGAGTTGGTGTCGCCTGAACAAACTAACTATCAGTATAAATAAATGTGTCATCATGAGTTTCCATCGAAAAAGACAACCAACTATATTCGACTACACGATCGATGATCTTATCTTGGAGAGAGTCAGTCAGGTCAATGACTTGGGCGTAACTCTCGACCCTAAGCTCACTTTCGACGCACACCGATCTGCATTGATATCCAAGGCCAATCGTCAGCTTGGGTTTATTTCGAGAATCTCTAGGGACTTTACTGATCCCTACTGCCTGAAATCTCTCTTCTGCTCGCTTGTTCGGCCGATTCTTGAAACCGCATCTGTAGTATGGAGCCCGTACCAACACATGTGGATCGTCAGGATTGAACGGATTCAAAAATGGTTCATCCATAGAGCGCTTAGGAATCTGCCTTGGCGTGACCCGCGGAACCTGCCGTCATATACAGCTAGATGTCGCTTACTGAACTTGAATACTCTTGAGCGTCGTAGGCGTATTCAACAAGCCACCTTCGTTGCCAAACTTCTTAGTGGTGAAATCGATGCGCCTAACTTGCTCGAGAAGATGAACTTTCGCGCTCCCAGTAGAATTCTACGATCCTCGTTTTTGCTGCAACCGCTTGCACATCGTTCATCGTATGGTCAACATGAGCCGGTCACGGAAATGATCAGAACCTTTTCATCCGTAGAGCAGTTTTATGACTTTGGAGAATCATCACTACGCTTCAGAAACCGAATTGAGAATCCCGATGTGTTTAATGTTATGTTTTAATGTTATGTTTTTGTTCGACTATTATACTAATTTTTGTTCATTAAGACGATTTTGTCAGATGAATGTTATATCTAAACAAATAAACAAATAAACAAATAAACCCCATAAACATGGGTATCTAATGAAAGGACTTGACTAGTAGGACACAGTTATTTATGTAAAATGGAAATCCAAGATGGCAGGCGTTACAAAATGGCAGATTACAAATTTTATCAAAACCCCATCAATATGGGTATCAAATGATAGAGCTTGACTAGTAAAACTAGTTGAATAATAAATGAAAGGATTAGTAGAACATTCATGAAAAATGTAAATCCAAAATGGCGACCGTTACAAAATGGCAGACTACATTTCTTCTGAAAACCTCATCATATGGGTATCAGATGAACGGGCTTGACTAGTAAATCACAGTTATTTATGATAAATCCAACCCGCATATGGGTATCGAATGAAATGATTTGACTATTATAATACAGTTAATCATGAAAACATTCCATACGAAATATTTTAAAAACGTTTGGAATATAAAACGGGGAGAAAACTGTGTCGTTATCGAAATCTGCTATGCTTTCCAGACTGATAATTCGAATTGATCAACATGATATGAATCAAGTGAAATCAGTTCTAGTGATTATAAAAAAGCTCTGTATGAATTGATTTCGGAGCTGGTAAAGCGATCTACAAATCTTGAGTCAGACGAATTAGTAGCCTAACAAATACTGCTAGATCCTCGCTTCAAGCAGCAAGGTTTTGGGAATAACAGAAAGTACAACTATGCACACCAGTCATTGATAAGGATGCTAAAAGTGACATCCATAGAATACACACCTACGAAACTACCACAAATCGTTGGGGATGAAGCGCTGTCATCTGTATGGGAGGAGTTTGATGCATTGGTTGGCAATCTTAGATTCTCAAATGATCCAAAAGCTGCTGCAACATCTATTGTAGATAAACATTTAGCGGACCCACATTTGCTGAGACTAAGCGACCCTTCGTTTTGGTGGAATGAAAGGAAATCTATCTCTCCGCGGCTCTATTTTTGTTTTTAAATATTATGTATTCCGGCGACTTTAGTGCCATGTGAGCGAGTTTTTCCGAAAGCAAGATAAGTTTGCAGTGAAAGATGTAGTAGACTTCCATCAAATAACATTGAAAAGATAATGTTTAATAATAAAAAAAAATAAAGAAGATTATTGTGATGGGAATATATCAGAGAAAACCTTCAGTAAAGTATTATTTTTACTTTTCTCTCCACTGATTATTGTTTTAAATAAACCAGTTCTTGAGAAGAGCCGTCGAGCCGCTCAAATGAGCCGACTCTTTTTATTGAGCGCACGGTTCTGAGCCGCTCACTGAAATAAACCGTTTTGCCCATCTCTAATTGGTGATCTAACGCAACACGTAAACGATTGGTGAGACATCTGGGTTTTGTTTTTGAACTAAGAAAATGATGCTAATGTAACCTAAAACTCAAAAAACAAATCACGTATATTTTACTTCCGGGCTTTCCAAGGTAGTTCTCACATGCAGGAATCGTGCATTTTTCTACTTGTGTTTAATTGTGCTCTCGAATTTCCTTCTTTAATTCAACCATTGTCAACATTTTTATAGTTTTCACTACTGAAAGAGGTAAATAAATAACATGTTATAAATAAAATTGCGCAGAATTAAATTTCTTACAAACTCATCGCAATCAAATATTCTTTTATGATTATAACTTTGTAATTTGTGGAAAGAACTATAAACCTTCCATAAGCTCACATGGCAAAATTTAAAACCATCATCACTTTCACCGCAGCACCGCCTAGGTGTAGATTTGTACGTTAGATCGCCAATGTGAAATGCGTTTTATTCATTTTTTCCTGAAAAAAAAAATTGAGCATCCATTACAACGACGCGTCATTGTACACGTGTATATGGAAACACATAGGGTCTTATTACCGAATACACTACACGTGAAAACAATTTGGAGTGAGTAGAACCTTATTCCGGATTGCACGCCACTGTAAAATTTTTGGTAGAATTCATTATGAATACACAGAGTTCATCCACCGATGTTTTTCTGGTTTACACTTCACGCTCTCGTTTGTGTAAACAGAGCGATTACTCGTGCTCATCATAATCGCCGATCATACACTCTTCCGAAAAGTTGGTATATATGACAAGCTTTTTGATAAATATCTATATTTAGTAAATGTTTGCAATACGAATTCTTCGTACATAGTACGCGATAACAATAGTAAACAAATATAAAATCGGCCAGTATTACCCAGTATAAGCAGTCGGTTCAACGTTGGTTCAACATAAACCCTGAACATGTTATGTTAACCCAGCTTTAATACATATATTGTTATGAATATATTGAGCTTTTGTATGCATCCATATTAATTTATTGGACTATCTAAACTATTTGAATTATTTATTGAACTATCTAAACTATCGAAATCTGATCCTGCCTCGATTGGGTCTAAGCCACGGCTACAAATTAGGAAAAAATACACAATCATTACTACAAATAGCTATGACAGACTACTCGATTCTCACTATTATCCTCTCCCAGGACCAGCGTGTAATTACTTCTTAGCCAAACACATTCTGGAAATATCACAAAGCTGACGAAACCCATGTGGAATTGAGTGAGGCCAGCTCTATGCCTGTTGCAACATTGACTTGACGCGCAGCAAAACGTTTATGAAGTTGTTCTTGACCAAATCCAACAGCGCAAAGGAAGAACTAGGACTCGACATGGCTCGTTTTTGTGTCTCGAAGTATCCAGATTCCTTATTATTGATGTAATGTCTCCGCATTCTCCGCAGCAGACGAGCTCGAATCATTGCTATCCAATATGTATCAATATTAATTAAAGAATATAAATTGAATTGATTTTCAAAAAATTACTTACCTATCCCGAATCGGGATTAATTCGACCTTCTTCTGCGAATAAATCAATATCGGAAGGTAGTGACGTTCAACTCAATTAACAACTCGGTAATTAGGCTAATGTTACTGCACTGTGGATCTTCCGCGAAGGATAGAGGATTTATTCCACGCCAAGACTTGATCAAAAAGTACCTATCACAAGTCTGAGATTGCACGACTGGAGGGCCTTTCGGATTGTGCAGAATGAAGAAAACACTCGACGGAGCTGAGTTCAACACTAGGCTAAGGCTAACTTTATTATTCAAATTTACATTTTTTATATACAAATTCTAAGTCTAAAATCTAAAGCTGTTATCAAGAATGAGATAAGAAAACGTTCTGAACTGTGAGTCAGTTCACGGGAAGAAAGATGTGTGCGATAGCATTCCATCTGTATTTCGTCTAACAAATATGACCGAGCGATAATACGGCAAAACGATAACGCTTCGGTTCGCCCATACGAATAGATTATGCACGAGAGCGTTATCGCTTACATTGGGCCTTATTCCCGTATCCACTTACACTTACGTTCCCACTACGCTTACATATCACTTCACTTTTTTGCACCTATTCCCGTTTCCTCCGATCGTGAAGTGTAAAAATGACCTTCGTATAGAAAGTGGAGTGGATACCAAAATGACCCCGTGTTCATTTCCTAAGGTCAGTTGTATTTTGTTTTGTTTATCCTCTTATTGTGTCGATACACCCAAAAAATGAATTACTAAAAAAAGCTTCCAAAACTTTTGTAAGGCAAACATTAGTAGAATGTACATATTTTCTGTAAATATTACCAATCGTTTGTAAAATGAGTGTCAAATGCAATACACATCCCTACAAACGATTGATTCATTTTACTACGCGGTATTAGTAACTTTTACGATGGTCATTACTGGCAATCGCGAATGAAATGTAAATATAACATTATTAACCTAATAACCGAGTTGTTAATTGAGTTGAACGGCACTACTTTCCGATATTGATATCTTCACAGAAGAAGATCGAATTAATCCCGATTCGGGACTGGGATAATTTTTTTGAAAATCAATTCAATTTATATTCTTTAATTAATATTGATACATATTGGATAGCAATGATTCGTGCTCGTCTGCTTTGCTCTTTATGCTGTTGGATTTGGTCAAGGACAACTTCATAAATGTTTTGCTACGCGTCAAGTCAATGTTGCAACGGGGCATAGAGCTGGCCTCACTCAATTCCACCTGGGTTTCGTCAGCTTTGTGATATTTCCAGAATGTGTTTGGCTAAGAAGTAATTACACGCTGATCCTGGGAGAGGATAATAGTGAGAATCGAGTAGTCTGTCATAGCTATTTGTAGTAATGATTGTGTATTTTTTCCTAATTTGTAGCCGTGGCTCAGACCCAACCGATGCAGGATCAGATGTCCATAGTTTAGATAGTTCAATAAATAATTTAAATAGTTTAGATAGTTCAATAAATGAATAAGGATACATACAAAAGCTCAATATATTTACCAAAAAGCTCGTCATATATACCAACTTTTAATAGAATAATAAATTCTACCAAAT
The DNA here is from genome assembly GCF_029784135.1 of Toxorhynchites rutilus septentrionalis. Lineage (NCBI taxonomy): Eukaryota > Metazoa > Arthropoda > Insecta > Diptera > Culicidae > Toxorhynchites > Toxorhynchites rutilus. The sequence goes on from NC_073744.1 coordinate 37,122,607, forward strand.
GTTTACAGTGGCGTGCAATCCAGAATAACTCACTCCACATTGTTTTCACGTGCAGTGTAATAAAAAAAATAATAGGAGGTTGTGTCCAAGACACGACCGCATTGTTGATGTAGAACTACGCTGTTATTTTATTCAAGTTGCTTGTTTATAACATCGGGTATTATTTTAGAATGCTGTGAAATTTTCATTTCGCACTATTCACAAAAGAAACGCCTCGAGAAAAATTACTTTCTCATTCTCGAGATAAGCGCAACTGTCAGCCTTTGTGGAGAAAGTTTTGCTACTGTCATGTGAAACCAAATCAAACTGTCATGTGAAACCGACTTTTAGAGCTATAATTTTCTTGGTGAGCCGCTGAAAGCCTAGCTTGAGGATTCCCCACACAATTGTGTAGTTCAGAACCCTCATTGAATGGCGTCAGTTCGATGTAATGATTGCAATGCCTGATACATTAGCGAGTGACTAATTTGGTCTCGTCCACAGCTCAATCCGAAACGAAGACTTCGAATACAGAACGATACTGAAAGTTTGACTTCCTTCCTAGCTTGAGACTTTAAACCTTTTCACTTCATTCGTATCTAACCTTCAAAAAAATAATCCTTGGAGAACTTTACCATCATATTATTCCTCCACCCCCATTGCTTTGAGAAAGGCATTCGATCCCTCGCCGTCCCGCTCGCCCAGCAACAATGTTGTTCAATCGATTTCCTCACGAAGAATGAAAGTTTGCCTCAGCGAGATCCACTGTTTATACTCTAGGTAAATGTTCTCCTTCGTTCTTCTTCATTTCCTTTGTTCATGGAGTCTTTAAATCTTACGATTTCCCCTTCGTTGCTCGTCGATAAGCTGCTCGTTATTGACAGCTCTGTTCGGGAAAGCACACAAATGGACAGATCAAATCTATGAGGAAATAGGAATGCTTCCAATTTTCATCAATTTAAACCATGTACAGACTATGGTTGTAATGTATAGCATATCAAACAAATCTTAGGGAATTCCCGATTCGTTTGGTATGTGAATCACCGAAATCCGTTCGCGGCAAAAATAGTTATTAACGTTAACTTTATTTCATATAAACGCGAACTGTTTTCTAATTTGGCACCTTTAATGAAAAACGTAACTCTACGTCAAAAAACGATGTTTTAGTAAATCCTTTGAAACGAATTTTATTTTCAATTTTAAATTTTAAAATTGGAAGTTCAAAAACTACATAATTATACAGCCATTCCATGCCAAACCGATATAATAATGCTCAGATTTTCGTGAAAAGTGGTAGATTTGTTCTTTCTCGCAAACAATTAGACCCGTATTTTTCAATTTTTCGTAAGGGTGACCATTTCCGGTTTAGGGTGGTCCGAAAAATCACTTTTTTCACTTTTTTCATGGGTAATCAGATACTTGCTTGAAGAGCTGTGAGTAGGCCTAGGTTCTATTTTGTAATTTATGAGAAACAAGCATTTGGAAAACAGGTATTTTGAAGCGTTGTCTCGTCACAAAAATAGAACATTTTTAAATGGTTTTATTTAGCTTGTCCTGTAATCTGTTTGTATGTTTGTATGTTTGTAACATGTTCGTCTGTAGCGCTGACCCACATTAATAGAAATTTGACCCCTTTTCTGTTGACCGATTGATTTGAAATTTGGAACACACCTTTATCTCTGTAGTCATTATAAAACTGTGTATTTCATGATCTTGAAAATCCAAGATGGCGGCCGCTACAAAATGTCGGATCACATATTTTCTCAAAACCTCATCGATATGGGTTCTCCAAAACCCCATCAGTATGGGTATCAAATGAAAGGACTCGACTAGTAGAACACAGTTATTTATGAAAAATGCAAATCCAAAATGGCGGACTACATATTTTGTCAAAACACCGTTAATATGGGTATCAAATGAAAGAGATTGATTAGTGTAATACGGTTATTTATGAAAAATGCGAATCCCAGATGGTTGCCACTACCAAATGGCGGACTACATATTTTGTCAAAACCCTTTAAAAATTCAACTTGGCCGCCGCTTTTATATAGCTGATCCCATATCATCTATCAAAAAAGGTTGATTGAGATATGTGTATTAAACGATCGAACTTTACTTGGAGAACACACTATGTATTTTCTGGAATCCACTCAATATCGGTATCAAATGAAATTATTTGACTGATAGAATACAGTACAATGGTTTTAACGTAGAGAAATATTCTAATGAAACAGATAATGTACTAAAAACTAGAAAATAAAACAAGTAAAAAAATGTTAAAGGGTTTAATTGTGATTAAACATAATAATGTACTAAAAGCTAGAAAATAATTAGGCAAATAGCAGTTAGCAGTTATCACACCTTTCCTTCATTAGTCTAGGGCATCGATAAGACTAGAATAAAATCGTGGGGCACGTTGGATCTCCGTTATCCACAATTAACGACTTCATCATATAGGAATGTTTTACACTTGGGTTTCTTTTAGCAAACAATGAGGGTCAACAATTCATCAAATTTTGTCAAGATCGGTCTACAGCAAGAGATGTATGAACTATTTCGAGAAGTTGTTGAAACTTTTTCGCGCACACTGTTTTTTCATTGCCATTTGAAAACTTTTGCGCACCTGATGAAATCAATTTACACAGGGTAAACAATACACATTAAACTATGTCTACGCAACATTTTAATTAATTTTACCCAAAAGACCATAGGTTAGAGTAATTTGATTGTCAAAAATTATTTGAACTATCTTGTCACTAACACTCCTACTGCCACCATTCACAGAAACCACCACTCTTTCTGAGCAAATTCGGAACAGACCATCGCTTGGTCGAATGTCATAAGCAAATGAGAGTGTGCCATTACTTAGTATGGTCCGTTTTTGTTTGTGACATTGACGGTGATGGATTGCAGCACTGACCGTAGAGCGAAATATAAATTATAATTTATAAACATTTTCCTTCATGGCATCTTCTGGCAAATTTCAAAAATTGTTTTCCCAAAGAAAAATAGTTTGGCTCAAACTTTCAAAAGTATATGAGCAGAGGAAATTAAAATTAAAAGTGGTTCAGAATTTATTTAAATAATGCTAGATTCATTTATTAACATTTTCCAATGGATTTGCTCAGTTATCGGAGAAAAATTCAAACTCCATGAAACGTTACAATGCATCGGTTGATCTGGAAAAAAGATGCACAACCTGAATGGCCACAAACCAAACACTGTCGGAACGCCTCACGCCACGGGCTCCAGATTCAAACACAATACTCACTAAATAGCGACACGTAAATAAAAAACGATTTTCCAACTTCATCATCCTCCCCCGCTATTTATATCACCCGTTGTGATGACATGGGAGCGATGAATAATGGAAAGCTTTGTGTGCTTTGCGGAGCTCAAAACCAATCAAATTAAGCGAGCTGAAAATCACTTCTACCCAAATGTAGGAAAAAAAACATGCATCAAAATGAGGCGAAAAAATCAGAACAAAAAAAAAGCCAACATACGATTCCATCGACACGGGACACACTTTCGAGCGGAATTGGTTTTGAAGCAGACGAGAAAAAAAAACTGCGAGTGAGAAGGAGACGGAAGCTGGGAAACGGAAGAATCCGTCGCATGATCGCCCACTAGCAGAGATAGCCGTTGACAATTAATCTATCCAACGAAATTATTCCGCTCCAAACGATCCAATGCTCAATTATCGAAGGAACTCTTCGCCGTGGTGTGCGATGCTGCGATTCGTCGCCATCACAATTGCGGCAATCGATTCCGTTTTGTTTCGCTCATCCTCGCACTCCTACGCCTTTTACAATCAAATTCGGACCACGTATGCAACCGACAGGCGAGTAATTATCGCCATGTTACACAGCCGGTTCACACACAGCGGTTGAAAGGCTTTTTTTTTTGGTTTCGTGAATAGCTCAGTGAGAATTTTCGGTTTTTTTTTCTTGCATATCATTGTCGATGTGAAGTTTGCATGAGCTGTCAATTAAAACTACTGTGCGAAATGGTACGGAAGAATTATCGCCGTAATCCACGAAATACTCGCCATCGTAATACATCCTCGATCCTGGATAAAATCGGTTATTAGTACCATGGTAACGTGTTTTAACTCGAAATTTACTGTAAAGGGGTAGCGGGGGCAAAGTGGTCAGTGGGGTAAAGTGATCGCCTGCTTGATTGGTAGTATAGCTATTGAATATTGGTGTATTATGCGAAATATTATGTGTTTCTTACTACGTTTTCTGTAAGTTTGAGAAAATTCCAATTACGAATCTCAGAGAATAGCTGTACCTACTATTTTTATAATTATGTTAACAAATTTGGACAAGAAACAACGCATAAATTTATCTTATTTTGCATTATCTGTGCATGTGACTTATAATGCCGGTTTGAATTTTTTTACCATTTTATCGCGTAATGTGTACGAACAATTCGTTCCGTAAAATTTGGTAGATCCATTTATTTTCCATTTTCCATTTATTTTTGACAATCGCGATGGTTATTTCGATTTGTTTATTGGTGAGGTGATCTATAGGTGAAGAATAGTTACGCCCATGCCAAGTGGGGTTGATAAACAAAAAAAATCGATAAACAAAAAATTAGGCACCCTCTTGGAAATAAAAGCTGCAGGAGGTCGGAAAATTGATCTGCTGATGTAAATATGAGCTGCCGTTATGCGCAAATTAGCTACGAAGGAGAATATTTCATACATCATTTACGCCTAATTCATCCTAAAAATTCCGCATTCATGGACTCTTCGCAATGGAAAAATCAGGTCCGAATAGTTCCGAAACGTATGGAAGCAATTGATCATCAAGCATTAGTGCGAGCCTGTATCGAATTGGTTACGAAGCATAATTTTCCATTCGATTGCTTTGAATGGCCTGGTCTACGGAAACTACTGAACCCATTATGCAGTGCACTTGGTACGACGATTATCCGGGATAACATCAAGACTCCCATTAACACTTTCGACGCCCCGTCATCCATATATGGGTGACACTTTCCTCGTTCAAATTTAAAAGGTTTTTGAAAAGGAATTTGATAGAATAGGCACCTAAGTGTAACTATATTTAGGATATGTAGAAAAATAATAAAATTATAACCATATTATTATAATGTTTATACTGTATATTTTTTTGATTTATAGTGCGGATGGTTTGTATGGAAGCTTTTTGCAAAAACCATATAACATGACTTTAGCATATGTTATTGTTGTCAATTCATCTTCAAATTAAATAAAATATTGCAAGATCATGTAAAAGTTGTCTACAAACTAAGTTTGATCTTTATTTAATAATTTATTCGCACGTTGGGCTCCACAAGAAACTTAGAGAAGCCGCTTTGGGCGACGAACGTGTTTAGTGATCGCTGGGGAAACAACGGAGTGACAAACCGCTGAGATACGGGAAAGACTATTGTCATTGGAAGTTGATTCTGACGTATGTTTCGTTAGATTTGATATTATTATGATGAGTTTTGTGTAGAAGTACTAGGATACTAGGGTACTTTTTAGTAAAAGGTAAATTCAACGGGGTCGATTAGAAGATCAATCAATGAACAGTTCTGCTATTCGACTCGTGAACTTGCGCTTAGTAAGAAAACGTGAAGATATTGATAATATAAAACAAATTGAGGGCGGGACGAAGTATGCCGGGTCAGCTAGTTGTAGATAAATATGTGCCCTACATCCATTCCATACATCGCAACTTGTGCATATTTAAGGCAAAACAGTTTTTTTAAAACAAAAACTTTTTCAATATTTTATTGAAATTCAGTTCAATTCTTTTTTCAATACAGAAAGCCAACCCAGAACAAAACAAAATAATAATAACAAGAATGTTGGATGAGTGCTCTAGAGGTCTTTATTTCAAATCAAATGCGATAAAACTAATGATACTTTTTGACATTAAATTCATTTTTATTCATCTGATCTTATAACATGTATATGTTAACTTATATTCTAAGAGATCCCTCCCATGAATAGTTCCTCAAGCTCACTCGCCTTTTTTTTTTGTGCGCCGTTCTTTAGATAAGTAACAGAAATTCAATTTCGTGATACATTTGTCATTTTGTTTAACTGCCCTATCATAAACCTCTAGTGCTGTTTGGATTGTGTTTCCGTAATCTTGGGCAGGACATGCTCTCTTTGCCATTCGTTGTAGAGTCCCTCCTATTGCATCACAGGGTCCGTTCCCGTGGGAGATGGCAAAGAACTGCCACTCTGCATCTAGTCCGTAAACTTTTTTGAAATTACACAAACTGACGAAATTCTTTTTGTTTTCGTAGTGTGCTGCTGCTTCATCGGACATGAAAGTTATTTTAGTAAAATCATTATTTATCTGACAAATGATTTAGTTTGAGGCGATTGAGCTGAAACTTTGCACAGGTCATTTTATGGACCAATAAACAAAATGTATATGGTCGGTCAAAATGTATTTTTAACAATCCTATACTCGCGCATTGGTCTGTCAGACCGAGAAATCAATAGTTCGTTCATTTCTCAGAAAATATCAACACTACGACTTTGCGATTCCGTCTAGCTTCGTTATTCGTCGTTCGTCATCGTTTAGCGTATTGCATGTGTTGGTACAAAGGGGACCTGTGCCACTTTTTTAACACTTTAGGTCTGACACACCGACGCGAGTATAAGAGTAACTTTTTTGGACAAGTGCCTATTTTCGTATTCTAGAATATTGTTGAATGAAATGTATAAATTAATGTTAGTGGCGTGGAATATTTATTGAAAATAATGCATAAGATCATTACCGGTCTATTCTTATTTGATTTCAGTCCCTTTTGTAACTGGATTGCACGGATCCATATATTAGGCTGTCAAAAAAGTCCTGCGGTATTTCCGCGGGGTGTCGTTGTAAGCGCGTAGTTCTAGTTGTATTCATTGTACCGAGTCATACTATAGCTTGTTGGAAAGGTATTTTTGCGCGCTATAATATAGTCCTTGACAGTGTTTTGTTTGGTTAAGTCGTTCGTGAGTTATAGTGTCGCAAATATGAAGCAAAATAAAGAGAAAATCCGACATATTTTACAGTACTACTATGACAAAAGCAAAAATGCATCTCAAGCTGCCAATAAAATTTGTGCAGTTTATGGACCCGATACAGTTTCCATTTCCACCGTACAACGATGGTTTCAACGTTTTCGTTCTGGTGTAGAGGTCATCGAAGATGCGCCACGCTCCGGAAGGCCTGTCGTCGAAAATTGCGACAAAATCGCTGAATTAGCCGAGAAAGAACGGCATAGTTTCAGCCGTATCATCGGACAAGAGCTGGGGATAAGTCATCAAACCGTTATTAACCATTTGAAGAAGCTTGGATTCACAAAGAAGCTCGATGTATGGGTGCCACACACGTTGACGCAAAAAAACATCTTTGACCGTATCGACGCATGTGAATCGCTGCTGAATCGCAACAAAATCGACCCGTTTCTGAAGCGGATGGTGACTGGCGATGAAATGTGGGTCACTTGCGACAACGTGAAGCGCAAACGGTCGTGGTCGAAGCCCGCTGAAGCGGCTCAGACGGTGGCCAAGCCCTCATTAACGGCCGCATTGTCTCATTAAACAGAGGCCGCATTGTCTTCCATCAGGACAACGCCAGGCCACACACTTCTTTGGTGACGTGGCAGAAGTTCCGGGAGCTCGGATGGGAGGTTCTTTTGCATCCGCCGTATAGTCCGGACCTTGCACCAAGTGACTACCACCTGTTTTTTTCCATGGCGAACGAGCTAGGTAGTCAGAAGTTAGCCACAAAAGAGGCCTGTGAAAATTGGTTATCCGAGTTTTTTGCCAATAAGGAAGCGAGCTTCTATAACAGGGGTATTATGAAGTTGGCATCTCGTTGGGAACAAGTCATCGAACAAAACGGCGCATATTTGACTTAAAACAGATGATTGTAACTAATTTTATGAACAAATGAAAATTAAAAAAAAATACCGCAGGACTTTTTTGACAGCCTAATATTAACTATTCGTCGATATTTTAGTCGTTAGATTCATACGTTCAAAAGCAAAATATAAATGTTTGGCTTTCGTATAGTTATTCGCTAAATATAATGGTCATACTTATACACACTTGTGAAAGAATTTCACTTGTGGAATAATTGTAAACAGTAAACTATAAACTAATCGGTGGCTTATGGTAATTTTTAACAGTTACAGGCTCGTGGATATTTTTTTATAATGAATAATATCGACAGGAAAACAAGAAAAAGAAAAGTAAGTTCCTAGAAATCCTTTTATGTCATCTTTTTATGCCCCAAATAAAAAAGGCATCAATTCTTAGTTTACCAAGAATACAGAGAAAAAGAATATTAGAAATGTGCAAACTTTATATTCCAGAACCTCTATCATCTGGTAATTATCTAGAATGTCGTCATACATTCTTCTCTTCGATAAAAGACCCGAAAAACATGCACCAACTGCATGAAATGTAAAAAATATGTTTGTGTCTGGCATGCAGTTATGCTATGTTCTGATTCTTACTACAATGAAACCACAATCGATTAATACGTTTCTATGTTATTTTATAGCTCTTTATACTTCCATGAATTATATTCAGTTAATATATAACAGTGAAAAATTCGAATTTCGTTATTTGTGTTGGAGTATCAAAAATTACTCGGTTTTGAGGAGGCTGAATTAGATGACTATTAAACATAATAAAGACGAAGAAAGCATATTTTTTGGAGTTTTTTCATTTAATCATACCCTCTTCTTCAAATAAATGCCTATAAAGCCTGAAAAATACACAATGGCAACATTACAGAGAAGTTCAATTTTCGGTCTGTGACACCGTGCGCGAGTATACGTGTTATGATTTTGCACGCGAGTACAAATTCATAAAAAGGACGACGGTTCGTTTACAAAAACTCCCTCAGAAGCAGTGCCACAAATTATCAAAATCTGTTCACGAATGAAGACATTAGCTTTTTCCCAGTGTCGGATGAATTTTCTTCTGTTAAAACTCAACGCCATATCTGTCATAATGAGTATAACACAAGAGTCGAGACGCGTGAACTTTGTCTGGTATATTGAACGAATAGAGCATGAACGAATTTCGGAAAGCCTGCATTCAGGCACTTTCATTACTGTCAATAATTTCAGGTGATTATCACGAACGTTAAGTTGATCCTCATCGCTTGCAGTGAATTTCTATTGAAAACGTGTTTGATTTCCATATTTAGAAACAAAGGAATCCGGAGAAGGCAGCATTAGCTTTCGTTGAGCGTTGACCGTTGTGCGGTGTTGAGCGGTTGAGCGACATCTTGCGTTGAACGGCGTTGAGCGTTCCGTTTCCGTTTCCGTTTCTTTTTCTTTTTTATAGTGTATTATAATGACTTTCAACTCCTTTTTGGCTGGCTTGTCACTACCATTTTTGGAAGAATGTCGGGAGTGAGAATTAAACTCGCGATCTTTACCGTGAAGGGTACGGTCCGTTCCCGTTTCCGTTCCCGCTTTATATGATCCTTTACTATCGCTATTTCGCTCTAACACGATCTTAGTTTCTAACACGTTCTTTATCTAACTCCATTTCACTAACTCCGTTTTCGGTCTCCTAGGGCGGTTTTCAATGCACCGGAAGCCACCGGAATAAGATATTTGACTTCCGCTGTTTAAGCCCTTCCATCCAATACCCATATCGTAGGGGTTTTATATGATTGCTAGTCATTTATAGCCAGTAGCATTAAACCGGAAATCAAAACAAGATTATGTTCGTTTTTCGCTCGTCTGTTATTGTCACCCATTGCCCATATAATTGGGGTGTACGCCATTTCTGGCCAATCGGGAGTAGATTCATAAAATATAGCTAGAGTTATACCATATATTTCATTGCCAATGTCAAGAATTTTGTATAATAAATGGCTATCCTTTACCATTAATCGATTTTACTCTCAATTAGTTGACGTTGAATTTTATGCTTTGATTTTCACTAACACGCAATGATATTTAATTTCGACGTTACGAATATCATGGCGAAAATGAATATGCAAATGAAAAATGAACTTTATGGCAAGCTGATGTTGATGTTCATTGCACTGGTGTTCATTGATAGTGTTGTTCCATATTTATCGACTCTCGCTTGAGCAGTAGGTTGTCAATACAAGGCAGGCTGAAATTCTCCGTATTTGAATGCCGTGAACGTGAATATTTTCGGCATTGCTGTGGACTCTCCGACTGTGTGTTTAAAAGCGAGCTGAAAAAATGAGAAGACCGGGAAGTGACAGCCAATTGGATGGCTGCAAAACTTAAACAGGCGAAAAAATTTATTACGCCGAGTATTAAAATTACTCAACAGCTGCTAAGTCTTAATAAGAAAGGCTTAAGTACATTCACTGGTCTTGTAACGGTCCCCTGCCCGAGTAAATACCATCTTAAGAACATAGGTTTAGCACAAGATGATATTTGTCGCTTTTGTAATACCGAAAGCGAAACCTTGGAGCATTTGCTCTGTAACTGCGGAGCTCTAACTAGACGCAGACTTCAACACCTTGATAAAGCTATTCTGGAGCCCAAGGAAATTTGGTCTGCGTCGCCGATCAGGATTATAAATTTTATCAAACAGATTATTCCTGATTGGCACCTATCACGCTATAGTTTTCAGTCTACTCCTTCATCAATAAGTAGTAGATAAGCTTGAAGTGTAGTATAAAAAAGGGGTATACCACAATAGTTCAAAATAATGGACGCAGTGGTTCACACCCAACAGGAGAAAAAAATGTTTAAATCATTTGGCATCGAAAAAAAAAATCGATTTTCGAAATTTTCTAGGGGTCGACGATGAGCTTTTTGGTAGGAAAGCGCTGACTGACGAGGACTGACAGATACAAAATAAGAAAACAAAAATTTATACGGTTTGTTTTCGGATGTTTAACAAAATGTGACTACTTTCTAGTCGAATTGCTAACTGTTTTCTATTATAAGTATATGATAAGTATCTTCAGGAGCTTCGACCGACACTGACATTGTGTACACGCTCTTGATGCGGACTGAATGTTTCAACACAGCAAGAAAAATCCGGGGCTGAACGTGTTAAAGAACATGAGCTCTCATAACAAATACGAATGTTTTTTTTGCATGATTAAAGTGATATAAAATACATTTCGCTACGCACACTTCCATTGCCCGGAAGATTGTAGATTTTATGGTGAATAATTTTCCACAACATTTTCTCCTTCCCGAGAAAACGGCCAAATAGTTACGCGGAAATACGACCATAATCCTGTCCGACAATGTAACGAGAATAGGACCAGCCCTCTCCTGTGCAACTGGTGTTTCAAGGAAAGCGTCCTCTGCTGATACTTAGATCGGTACGGAAACACATTGCTCGTGGGTTCCAGAGGTGATCTCACTGGGTTGCCGTGGAATAATCCCGTGCAGTCGGTCTTTCCGAACGTCGGGATTCGCTTTAGGACCTGGCACTGAAGTGATAAAATGTATTCCGCCAACGGCATTCGTGCAGCAGGGCAAAATCGGTCGGCCAAATGAAGCAACAAACAACGGACGAGAAGGCCGAGGCTTTAATGAACACAAGTGCCCACGGGATGTGTGCGAGCGGTTGCGAGAGGGTAAATATTTGCGCTATATGTGTTAATTAAAATAAATTACAAAACGCGAACCAGGAAACGGAAGCCTCCAACCAGCGAGGGGGGGAATGGGATTGGGATATTATTAGCGCAACGATATCATTAAAATCGAACCGGCCAGATTTGGGCCAGATTATCGGATCAACTGAGCCGTGGCAATGATCTTTTTTCAGTTTCCGTTTTTTGGTTAACATAAAAATTCTACTTCATGGGTTGATTTTCGAGTTTTCCGGGGAAGCTGAAAAAAGAAGAATCCCACCGATAGCGTTCTGTGGTTGCGTTGCTCTGTAGTGCAATTGCACCTCCTGCGAAAGAAATTTAATCTTCTTTTCCGATTTTTTGTCTGTAACCGATCGACCGTTCGGAGGAAGTCGCTTGTCAATCCAAGGCAGCAGACCACGAATCCTTTGTACAAATTTTAACGAGGTCAAATTTGTACAAAGGATCAAGTGGATCCCAGCTGCTGGCAGCACAAAGTTGGTTTACTTTGTAAAAATCAAAGCAGCATTCACAGTCCCGATAGTGCTTCAGCTTCTCGTCTTTTTCATCGTTCACATCACGTGACTCTCTCCTCAATCTCTCTCACTCTTCTCAACTATGTTTTGTGATTTTTCGATGTTTCTGACGCTTTTTTCATTCGCTTGGCGGGCGCTTTACATGAGTGTAGGGAAAAAAACTGCTGAATAACTTGTATCCTTTCAGTTTCGTGTCAGCCCCTCTGCCGCCGCTCGGGTAGATCCTTTGATAGAAGGGAGATGCTGTAGATCTGAGAACCTTCTGTGTGTGTGCGATACGGTACGGAGGTTCTTTGACGCGTAACGGATTTCATTTGACACTTTGGCAGGCGAGATTATTTGTCGGAAAGGCAAGCTAAACGTTGACATTGAACGGCTCTCCACCGGTCAGTTTGTGCTTAGCAATGGGAACAAATATCCTTGAAAATCCAGGCGACAAACACTTGCAACAGACTGATATCAGTTTAAGTCAAGAAATCTTTTGTTTTTTTTTTTTGACTGGATTATCAATAGGCTCAGCAATAAAACGATTGGATGAGTCGTATTTAAAAAATAGGGCAGGCATTGGTTTATGATTTTTCAAACAAAGCAATATACTTGTTCTTTCTCAAAAAAAAAACATGAAAACTGTTTAATGTTTTTGAAAGTATGATGCCATACATAAGAACGATTATCAATCACTAAATGAACTTCATGGACTTCATAATTCAGGCAAACGATGCGTTTTATCGTATTAGATTGTCTGAAAAATTCTTGCCGATTTAAAAAAAACAACTCGTAATTATTATAGTTATTAACAGAGCTACGATTTGTCATGAGTATCAAATGATGGTATTCCGACGTTAACACTGTACACTGTATCATGAAATTAGATAAACAAAAGGTATCCACAAAACGGTTTTGAAGTGTTGCATTGAGTGTTACAAGTATAAAATATAATTTGGGAAAATTATTTTCCAGATTTTTCAAATTACAATCGAGTCCCTTTACGACAAAATTTCACTTTGAATATGCCGTCAATTATGTACACTTTTTTATTTTATTTTTTTATTAACCGTTCTGAACCATATTTCGGACGCTAAAGGCATTCGATGCAGAAAACAGATCTAAACTTTATGCACAGGGAATATATATAGGAATATTATATTATTACGCAAACATTTAAACTTACTGAGGTATTTGCAAAATTACAGTAAATAAACTAAAAAAAAGCACTAAAAAAATCCTGTTTTTGGCAAATCGATGCAAAAATCTTTAATAAGTTTTTTTTCATTGAAGTAACAATTCATACTTGTGCAGAATTTATTGGAGTTTTCAAAACTGACTTTAGATTTGCGGTGTGATGTATGTTTATTGAATAATTCATCATCAAAGACGAATGAGTAATTTTTCATTCAAACAGAAATATCACTGTATAGAAAGGCCCTACAGGAACGTTCTAAGAACCAAGTAGAAGCTACTTGATAAGGTTAATTGGATTTGCTGTTGAGTTGGTTAGAAAAAAAACAATTGTGTTAGTCCACAAAATCTTTTTTTTTTTAAAAAAAAAAAAGAAAAGTAAACGATTTTTTATTTTTTCTCGGTATTGTAGTCCACCTACACACACCAAGTGAAAAACATGTACGTAATATATTCAAATGCCTGAAAGCTTTAAAATGATGTGTATCCCATCGATATGCGTTAATGTACCGCGAAGTTAAAGCATGACAAAAAACACTTTAAAGGGCCGAGCCGGATACGGGAGTAAAAAGTGCCCCCAAACCAAATCACCAGCTGTATGGAAAATATTGTATAGGGTACTGAATATGAAGTTTTGACAGTAGTACCATATATTTGAGTTCTTATATGGTACAACATAAGATCTATGGTGAAAAATGCACATTCTCGTTTTCTTCACGCCATTCTCAATAACTTTGAGACAAAAATATGAAAAAAATATTGAAAGTACATCTTACTAAGGTATATCGATCAATATTTTCAAACAATTTTTTCATCAAAAAATCAAACACTAAAAAAAACATAAATTAATTTTTATTTGAAATTATTTTTTTTTTATTTTGAGATTCAGTACTACTCTAGTTTGAATTCAAATTTCTTCTTCTATTTTGAGTATCTGATTTTTTTCAGAATTTTTAGAGTGTTTTTCGAGGTACAAGAAAAAATTATAAGGTGCACCGGGGCAAGTTGAAATTCGGGGTAAGTTAAAACGGAAATCATAACTTTCACTAGGAATGATGGATTGACGCGATAAAAATATATAAAGTAAACATTATCTTTCAGCCCACCTTATGACAGCCATTACCAGAATATTGGAATGCATTAACGCAATCCGCGCCTTTGTTTACTCTTACTTGATCTGTGAAATCAAAACAAACATTTTTGCGCGCTGACTGAATCGGTCCAAAAACACTGATTTTTTTAAAAAAATATCGCCAGAATCGCACGTCAGGAAATAAATAGGTATAATCAAGTGTAGTGGTTTTGAAAACAAACTGAAAAATCTTTTCCCGTATAGCTCTAAGCATTTAAACTCACCCCATGTTTTTTTACCCTGGGGTAAGTTGAAACCAGTGAAAATCGACTATTTTTAAAACATTACCGCAGATGCCGGACGTTATTTGTCGATGATTGTTGTATGAATGAATGATAATAAATTTAAAAAATATGAATCATTTATATTTCGTTCCTCAGTATGTTCTACATAATTTCTGAATACACAGACATAACACAAGTGAAATTTTTTAGTTTTGCAACTAGGGGTCGTTCAAATATTACGTAACGCAATTTTTTACTATTTTAGACTCCATCTTCCCTACACAATATGAAACAAATCGTCATTTACATAAACATGTTTAGATTCAGTTGGATTTATTCCTAAACAATTTTCGACAAGCCATCCTCTCCTCCCTTTTTGAGTGCGTTACGTAATATTTGAATATTTGAATGATCCCATAAACCTCAATAGTGGCCGTTTCGAGTGGCTCTACTTTGACATGACCGTCTAAAATAGTATTCTTGATGTTATTGTTTCGTATATTAATTCCTAGTATGTTGTGTCCATTTTGTATGTATTAGACTACTCCCCCACATCTCACGTATACCAAAAGCCTTATTTCCAAATGTTTATATGTAATTCTTTCAATTTAGTGTCTCATAAATCAGTTGTAGATAGTTCGAGAAGCAAAACCGTATATTAAACTCATGATACTTTCGCGTTTCAACTTACCCCGCTCTACGAGACAACGGGAAACAATGCATATGAAACATTTTCAAAAATGATATTTTTCGAAGCATCCAGTGTGAATCCCTATTTTTCATTGAAAGTCATCTGTTATACCTTGTATATGCTGCAAACAGAGTTCAATTTAATGATCTAGTGATTTTTTAAGATAACTTTCAAGTTGAACTTCGGAAAAATCGTTCCAACTTGCCCTGGTGTACCTTATATATTTTCGGGTATTTCGAAATTTAAAAAAATATATATTACTTCGAGACCTACTTCTGCTCTAATTTTTATTTAAATACGTTCGTATGTGTTGTTTTTTCCACATGTAGCGTAATTTTTCTTTGTTGCGGGAAAAAAATAACTGTTTGGCTTTTGGGCATTTTTAATTTATTCTGAATTTAAAGTCCCAGTACTGCTCTAATATGGAAATTTTGTTTTATATGTCCAAATTTTGCGGGATATTTAGAGCATTGTGCTGTACAAAGATTTTTTCTCGTATTTTAAAATATATGAGATTATATTTACATTGGATTTAGATGGTTCACCAAAATCATAGGGATCAGCAATACGATAGAGTTCTATGAGAAAAAAATAAAGTCCTTGTGGAAAGATCCTTCGTATTAATGAGAAGAACAGTTAAAAAAATCCAACTGAAAACCACGAATACAATAAAATAATCTATTTCAAGAAAATAAAAATAATAATGCAGACGATGAAGAAAATTGTTTTTGTGTCTTGCTATGCTCTTAACAATTCAGGAAAAAATTATGCCACATGTAGAAAAAAAGACACCTACAAACGCATTTATATAAAAATAAGAGCAGAAGTGGGTCTCAAAGTTATATATTCTTTCAAAATTTCGAAATACCAGAAAATATATAAAAAAAATTGTACCACGTATATAAATTATTTTTTATTTTAGATTTTTGGATGCAAAAATTGTTTCAAGATATTTATCGATACACCTTAGTAAGACGTACTTTCAGTGTTTTTTCTTGTTTTTGTCTCAAAGCTGTTGTGAATGGCGTGAAAAAACGAAAAGGTGCATTTTTCACCATAGATCCTATGGTGTACCATATAAGGACTCAAATATATGGTATTACTGCCAAAATGTTTTATTTAGTAACCTATACAATATTTTCCATACAGCTGGGGTTTGGTTTGGAGGCACTTTTTACTCCCTTACGCGGCCAGGCCTTTTCCGACTTCGCACTCTGTTCCTCTAATTTTACCTAATCTAAGGTAATCCAAGATCCCCACGGTAGTGATCACCTGCCAATAATTTTATCGATCGCCAATGAATCAGGTTCTCGTGAGTCAGTCGATATTGCGTATGACTCACGCAAAATATTGACTGAAGAAAATTTGCAGAAATAATACCTGAAGCACTTGTTTCAATGCATGAACTTCCTCCACTCGAAGAGTATAATTTTATATCGAGTTTGATTTACGAAAGCGCACTTCAAGCTCAAAAGAAACGTGTTCCTGCAACCACTTTCCGACGTCGTCCTCCATCACTTTGGTGGGACAAGGAGTGTTCAAAGGTCTACCTTGAAAAATCATCCGCTTTCAAAAAATTCAGGAAAACTGGATTAGTCGAATGGTTTCGAAAGTACCAAGCTCTAGAAGCCAAACTAAAAGGTCTGATTAAAGCAAAAAAGCGTGGATATTGGCGGAAGTTCGTCAATGGTTTGTCAAGGGAGACAGCTATGAGCACTCTTTGGAATACGGCTAGGAGAATGCGTGGCTGGAACCATAAAATGAAAGTGAAAAATACTCTGACCGTTGGATTTTCAAATTTGCAAGAAAGGTTTGTCCCGATTCCGTTCCTGCACAAAACGTCGTACGTGACATTCCGCTCCAATGCGATTATGAGAATTTTTCGATGGTAGAATTCTCCGGGGTCGGACAAGATTAAATTCAACTTGTTAAAGAATCTTCCCGACTTGGCGAAACAGCGTTTGCTGAACTTGTTCAACAAGTTTCTGGAGCTGAATATTGTCCCGCATGACTGGAGACAAGTGAGAGTGATAGCCATACGAAAACCCAACAAGCCGGCTTGCGATCACAACTCGTATAGGCCGATTGCAATGTTATCCTGTATTCGTAAATTGTTGGAGAAAATGATTCTACTTCGTTTGAACAAGTGGGTTGACGCGAACAATTTGCTGTCAAATACGCAGTTTGGCTTCCGCCGAGGTAAAGGGACGAACGATTGTCTCGCGCTGCTATCTTCTGAAATCCAAATCGCATTTGCTCGTAAAAAACAAATGGCTTCCGTTTTTCTCGATATCAAAGGGGCATTTGATTCAGTTTCCATGGAAATTCTCTCAGAGAAACTTCATAATCGTGGACTTTCGCCAATTCTGAATAATTTCCTGTACAATTTACTCTCAGAAAAGCACATGTTTTTCAATCATGGCAGCTTGAAATCTTCTCGATACAGTTTTATGGGCCTACCACAAGGCTCCTGCCTAAGCCCCCTCTTGTATAGTTTTTACGTCAATGATATGGATGATTGTCTAACTAGAAACTGCACGCTGAGACAACTTGCAGACGATGGAGTTATTTCCATCACGGGTACTAATCCCGCCATTCTGCAAAAATCCTTGAACAACCTGTTCACGTGGGCTCTAAAGCTGGGTATCGAATTCTCTACGGAGAAAACCGAAATGGTCGTTTTTTCTAGGAAGCACGAACCCGCCCAATTCCAGCTTCACCTATCCGGTAAAGCGATCAGGCACTCGATGTTTTTCAAATACCTTGGAGTATATTTTGACTCTAAATGTACCTGGGGAATACACATTGCGTATTTGAAACAGAAATGCCAGCAAAGAATCAATTTTCTCCAAACAATAACCGGAACATGGTGGGGCGCCCATCCAGGAGACCTCATTCAGTTGTACAAAACAACGATATTATCAGTGTTAGAATATGGCAGTTTTTACTTCCGATCAGCTTCCAGGATTCATATTCTCAAGCTGGAGAGAATACAATATCGTTGCTTGCGTATAGCCATGGGGTGTTTGCATTCGACGCATACGATGAGTCTCGAAGTTTTGGCAGGAGTACCCCCGCTTACTCTTCGGTTCACAGAATTATCCTACAGATTTCTCATCCGTTGCAAGAACATGAATCCATTGGTGATTGATAACTTCGAAAATCTACTCCAACTGACTCCTCAGTCAAGTTTTATGTCTTTATACCATGAGTACCTTACCCACGTGCTCCCTTCACCAGGCATCTCCAACCAAGTTTGCTTCCCTTACTTCTGCAATTCCTCTGTCATTTTTGATCTGTCCATGCGACAAAAAATCCATGGAATCCCAGATCACCTAAGCTCCGATTCTATTCCGCCGATATTTTCGGCAGAATATGGGAAAGTTAGATCTGATAAAATGTTCTTTACTGACTGTTCATTCACGCTCATCTTATTTCCTAACAAGAATAAGACATCTATTGAGTGTTTTGGTCGAAAAATTATTCAAGATTACCGTAGCATGGGTTCCCTCTCATTGCTCGATTCCGGGGAATGAGAAAGCGGACTCGCTAGCTAAGGTGGGCGCTTCAGAAGGACACATTTTTAGAAAGGCAATTTGCGTATAACGAATTTTTTCACATTCCTCGTCAGGACACACTCGTTAGTTGGGAGCGCATGTGGAGTGAAGATGAGTTCGGTCGCTGGTTACACACGATTATCCTCAAGGTTTCGACGAAAGCTTGGTTCAAGGGATTGAATGTAGGTCGTGATTTCATTCGCGTTATATCTCGGCTTATGTCCAATCACTACAACCTAAACGCGCATCTCTATCGCATTGGGCTCGCAGCAAACAATCTTTGTGATTGTGGCGATGGCTACCACGACATCGAGCATGTTGTCTGGTCGTGTACCCGGTTCCATGCTGCTCGCTCTCAGCTCTCTAGAGCACTGAGAGCAAAAGGCAGACAATCGGATATCCCCGTCCGGGATATCTTAGGTAGCCGTGATCCTGATATTCTGCTTCATCTATACCTGTTCCTCAGAAACGCCGATGTCAACGTTTAATGATGTTTCCTTCGTTGTGTCCCTGTTTCATATCCCACCTATCCGATCTATAAACTTTTACTTAGTCGCGGCAATATATACACACACTCTTTACAGATACACGGGCCAAAGGTTGTGCAGTCGACTGATCATTCAACAAGAGCCAAAGGTAGTACCGCTCATGACAACTCTACACGAGCTGATGTTTGCGCCGGCTAGTGACCATTCTATCCTGGATTCCTCGAGCCGAGAAGATGCACCACGCTAGATATGGGGTACAGACTAGGGGGCGTTGCTGATTAATGGTCAGCTGCATCCCAAAAGGAAGTATCCCGTGTCGGGCACAGGTACAGAGCATTGGAGACAGCAACATCACAATTACGAAAACACTTGTAATACTAACCTCGAGCCAACCGCGAGTAATCGGTTACATATTACTAACATAAGGCAAACATTGTCGAAATATTGAACTCCCGGCCCCGTCAGGTTGACGCCATATGAGCCTTTATAAAAATATATATTTTGGATAAAAAAATGTGTTTTATAAATTTCAGAACAATTGGATAGTTCCTATTGGTCAAATTTCTATTAAAATAGGAAACCCTACAGACATATATACATTTATACAATCAGTTCAAGCTCAATAAAACCGTTTAAAAAATTAATTTGCTATTTTGTGATTGCTTGGATTTGGAGTTTTCAAGTTATGTGATCTACTATTCAAGCCCTTTCATTTGATACCCATAATAACTAGGTCTTGAACTTGCATTTTATAGTGTAGTTGCGCTGGAGAGTTTTTGCTCGCATATATTACTTCCTTTAAATTACCCGAATTTCTCCTCTGGTGTAATAGTTCAAGCTAGGAGAAACATTATTCCGTTTCACCGTTTCAAATCCAGCCAATAAATTTTGTGACAGCGGGACGATGAACCTGTTGCTTTCCATTTTTGTACACCTTTTCCTAATTTTCCTTTCCTTTTTTTTTTTGTTACACCTTTTTCCTAAAAAAACAACCCTCATTGGCATTCCTTTTTCGATATAGTATCTGGTCATAAAGGACCTCTCATTGTTGCACTTATGGAGGAAAAACGAACTTAAATTAACACGTTGAGCCCCGCATGGTTCATGCTGCGCTTCCCGTTTAGCTTGCGCAATATCAGTGCTGATCCCAACTCCCAAGGATATTTTTTTTGTAAAGACAAAATAGTCAGAAATTCGACTAAAAAGTAGTAACATTTTGTAACACATCCGAAAAATAAAACTGTCGTAGCCAGGTTCTAAAGTTTGTCCAACACCAACCGCTCGCAACAACTTTAATCCAGAAAATGAATCTCAATCTTCAAGCCACAATTATTTCATGTGTATGAACTTTAATTTTTTTTACTGGCAGTCTCCCGTTTTCTTCTCCTTCCTTAAGTGCAACACAAATAATGAGAGAATAAATCTCCCAGTATAAGTTCCTAAATCGCTCTTTCGTTCAGATTTCTAGTCGTTGACAAGTTCGCTCTCAACTCTTTTGAACTTGTCCAATTCCAACATTGTCAATAATCAGGACAGATGCACTGCTAAGGGTATGATACTCAAATGTATTAGCCAAGTAACATATTTCGTGCAGTATCGTGGAACTCTATAATTCATTCATATGATTGACTCTTATCTCCCACAAAAGCCATATTTTTTTATTTCCTTCCTTTATTGCAAATATCGCGCCTTGATTGTATTCAGTACCAGTGATCGACGGGGCTTAACTTAACGATACGGTCCTTAAAACAAACGAACAATCAAACATTAATAGATATAGGGTAAGTCGGGGTGATTTAGACCACCCCTTTAACTCGAAAATTCGGCCAATAATTGGTATTCGGCCGGATACCGGTTATAAATTATCAATAATTTCTCATTAACACAAGATAAATCATATTTTTATCAAAATTAAATTGATGTTAACTCATAACATTAATTCATTGATACTATGACATTTATGCATTTTTTTTATTAAGAGAATACAAGTGTAGCTCTGTGTATAATGTGTCTTTTTTGTTTAGACAGTATTGGTTTGGAAATATAAGGTGATTTGTCCCCACTTATTATACAAGATGTCAAAAAATCCGGAAAAGATCGCGTCAAAATTTGCCGCTCATTTGTCGCGAAACTACTCCATTCCGCGTCAATCTTACGATTTTTTTTTGTTTAAATGTGAATGCACCACGAAATTAACAATATAAAAATTTTGTACACAACCAGCATTCTAGCGATCGTGATAGTGATAGTGTTTCCTAACTTCGCAAAAAAAAACGATAACATCGTTTAATGCCTGTTATCTAACGGCAAGCCTTATTGAACGCCAATGAAAGTAACTAATTTGATAAACGCCACTGTGCGTGTCCATCAGTGTTGGCCCGCTAAGTCGCACATATGAATATACGCCGAACAAAATACAATTATTTGTTACCTGCTCGTTTACCATCCGATCACCTTCTAAGTGAGGCACGGAATGCAATCCTCTTCGCCAACGCCGATAAAACAAAAGCCGACCCTTCACTGCGTATATAACGGACCGTAACGGCGAAGTGAGTTATCATTCGGACCGCGGCAATACACTCAGTACCTTTTGTTTGCCCGCATTCGCACCGACCCCCCGGTAGATTTGTAGATCCGACCCAAGAATGAAGGTAAGATTTTTCCAGAATCAAAATACTTCCACAAAAAAAAAAATCGAAACAATAATTAGCTTTCCATCAATTCACGCGTCCTTCCCGAAGGTATTCATTGTGCTGTCGATGGCCATCGCTTTGGTGGCGAGCGGTGTAGCTGCGGCCGACCAGAAGGCAGATCGACGGGTCCGGAAGAACGCCTGGGATAGCGAAGGGGAGATCAAGGAAATATCGATCGAGCGGACAGTTCTCATCCCATATCCTGTTCCGGTGGAGAAGAAAGTGCCCGTCGTGGTCGAGAAGAAGGTTCCGGTGTATGTGAAGCCGGTCAAGAAGTCTGGCGGCCCCGTATCGGTGCGCATTAGGAAGCAAAAGGAAACGTGCCACGATCACGAATAGGAGTTGGGAGCCACCAATTGATTTTAACAAGTAATTTTCTGTCCTCTTATGTATAAAACATTCGACCAGCGATGACTTAGCTTTCGAATAAGTATTTTTTGTAGTTCAATTCTAAATTTCGTCAATATTAAAATTCGTTTAAATATATTTTTTCCAATAACTCACTGTCTGTTCGCATATTGGTACTTGAATTACATTCAGTTTCTGATAATAAATTTGGATCATAAGGATCATATCATATGATCCCAAGTATTTTCGGTTTAATTTGTCATGACGGCTTCTTCTTCGTTTATATTCGTTTTTGGAAAGAGGAAAAATAATATTTCTGATAGAAAAGGCGATCTGGCGTAGTGGTAACATCTGCTTCTACATGCTATTCTATAATATTTAAACCATCCTATGACAATTAATACTAATCAAAAGTGGAATAGAGAAACAAAAACCGAAAATCGATATCAAGCATTTTAAGTGGTTTAACTGCACAATTGAATGATGGTTACATTTCGTTTTGTGAGTTGACAGAGAAGCGATATTACGTATGTACGGAAAAGTAAATTAATTCGTAAGTGGTAAATTTGAATTATTGAAATAATTGCACTGGTGGGGTTGAAATCGACGGTCACATCCAATGCATGATGAAAAGTGAAGGGAAGGATATTCAACTCTTTTTATATTACTTTCCCTTTTTGTTCTATTTCAGTTACTAAACACACAAACACTGAGAGAGAGCGAAATTATTTTTCTCGCGAGCGATAAACTTCTACGCTTCGTATATTATTAACCTGTCCATATTCCCCCTCTACATGCCCATTAAGCCAGCGCTACACGATGCTACGAACGCCCTCGAATGCTGGACGCTCGATGATTCGACGCATCGTGTAGTCGACTGACGAGCTACGAACCTCCAATGTCGAGTGTCGAATATTCGCGTTGGAAGGTAATCCGTTCGTTGTGGATTACCTTCCAACGCGAGTGGCACGAGTCAAAGGATTTTTGTCATTCGTTGATTCGACACTCGATGACATTCGATACAGCACTACACGATTCGTCCGAATCTATCTTTGACAGATGGGTTTATTTACAAGTTTTAGATGAAGGAACTATGAAATTGATTCATAAAAATCAAAATATTCGGCAAAATATTGCAGTTTTATAATGTTGATTTCAAGTATTTCTAATTTACAGCCCGATATCAGTACAATTGCTACGGCAGCAATTTCAATACTCGCATCGTCATCCAGTTTCAGTAACGTTTTTGATGGTAAATAAAAACAATAAACATTCGATCCAAATACTCGTCGATTGTTTGGACCGATTGCATTGAATCGAACATTCACTTCACCGTGTAGCAGCACATTCGTTACAATATTTGTCGATTCATCGAGTCAAATGTTTGAGTCCAACGTTCGAGTGAAACGTTGGACGAATCGTGTAGCGCCCGCATTATACCCGATGCAAATAATTCTAAATCGATAAAAATGTTCTACTTTTCGGCTTGTTTTGATTTCAGTAAAAACATGGAAAAACACATTTTTATAAAACATTTGGCCAATTATTTCGAAAACCAGTATATTGAACTGTAAGAAACTGCTTTTAGGTTTTGGAAAACATGAGTTTCCAAAGATACAATTGACTTTTCAACACGTCCGTCTTATCCCCATTTTCCCTACTTCTGAAGTTGAAAGTCGCGAGTTCAATTCTCACTCCCTGGGATAGCGAAGGGAATACATTCTTCCGAAATGTAGAAAAAAAATAATATTTCTGATCAGCATTGGGGTCTTTATCAAGATGTGTAAATAAAAAGCAATGAGGTTTCCTCCTCTGAGATTGGAATAGAATTCCGCGAGAAAAATGTAGTAGTGATTTGGAATACCTACCTACTAACTATGAAAGCAGATCTTGTTGACAGTTTCACTTTTTATGCTGATGCAATGTTGGGATTGTTTGTAAATATCGGTTGAGATGATCGTGACTTTACTTCAATTGATGCTAAATGATGGATGCGCTGTCCATTACAACTTTCTTTTGTAATTCTTCTGATGAATACAATGTGGAAAATTCGTTTGAACGCAGTGCGAATAATTTCGAAAATTCGGTTCGGCATGGGATTAACGAGATTTTCAAGTGTTGCAGCAGCGATTGAGTTCCTGGATTCTCTCACAGCAGCTTATACTCCCCGAACTGTTCTGTACTGCTTTCCAACGCTGTACACTAGAGTGCCAATGGATGTATGGGAAAAAAGTGACCCTCGAATTTTCAAAGCAACTATTGATTCCCACCAAAAACTACCCTATACAAAATATCAGCTCAATCGGACTTCATTTACTAGTGTCGCACAGCGGTCAAATTTTGAGTTTTTTGAAAACCGAAAAATCACCCAAGGGAGGAGTAAAGGAAATCGGGGTTTTCGAAAAATTTCTTTTGATTCCAAATGTCTTCAGATTGCATGAATCGTTGAGATCTACTGTCATTTCGAATTTTTTTTTGCCAACAATCGACGCTCTGGGACTTTCCGGAATACGATGCAAAACGTATGGTTTAGGACGCCAATTAAAATCGCCATATCGATTTTTCATACGGGACTCTCTGCGAAATGTTTTTTAATAGAGCAGGGATACTACCATTCGAGGTGTCTAGGATACTGTGAGACATCTTGTGTTAAATTCTATGTTTGTGGACAATTTACTCTCTATCAAGTTAGTGGGCCTAAAGACAATTTTAAACTCTTAAAATTCGAAAGAAAGTTATTACTTGCTGTTACTTGAATGTATAAAACACGTAGCAAATAACCTTACTTAATCAATTTTCTGTAATTTTTGTGAAATTACTACTAAAACTCATTATTATTAAACAGGATTACTAACAGATATAATTTAGGTTCAACAATTTTTCACATTTTGAGGAAAAACCTGTCACTCTATTACATAGAGCAACATATGTGATGCATTTATATTTTTTGATTTTAAAAGTTTGTTCATTCTACCTGAAAATCCGTTATTATTTTCGCTTCACAACGATGAAGCACGAAGCTTAAATTGTTAATTCACGGCGGTACACTGTCGACATCTATTGGCCAAATACGTAGGGGAAGCATATGGATAAGATACGGTGTCGATATCAACGAAGATATCAAATGGTATTGAATCAAGCATAAGCTATTGAGATTTCTATGAAAAAAATCAGTTTTAAATTATTAATAGATCAATGAAAAGAATTTCAAAATGTTTGTTGGATGCTTATAACAGATGTACCTTCTTCATCCATTACTGAAAGACATTATAAGAACAGATCAAATTGTTGAAATTATAATTTAAAACCTTTCTTAGGAACGAGTTTCATTCAGGATTTTTTTATCGTTTGCAGAAAACCATTAAAATTGTTGTTGAGCGTTCCGATTCCGTTTCCGTGAGAGGTACAATCAGTTTCCGTTTCCGTTTCCGCTTTCTATGCTCTTTTACTACCGCCATTTCGCTCTAACACGATCTCTGAAAAATGAACTTCAAGGCAAGCTGATGTTGATGTTCATTCAAGACAAGGCAGTGCAAGGCAGGCTGAAATTCGCCGTATTTGAATGTCATGAACGTGAATATTTTCGGCACTGGTAGTGTGGCAACAGCAACCAATGTAGAATAAATATTCACCTCCAGTTTTCTACCGAACAACACAGCACTCGCCACCGGAAGGTATGCTCTTTCACTGGGAATTATGCTTCAATTTACGTTTCGACGTCGTTTTGACCCCACCTTTGGTAAAAGCAATTGAAAATTTGAAGGTGATTCATGAGTCATACGAGCACAAAACACGACCATTTCCAACAAAATTATTAACTTCTTTTAAGTAGCAACTCATCCACAATTTCCATATCCACATATCCACATACATGTATCCACATCAAAACGAGCGGCCGCTTTCGTGAAGCTCACCCACTAGCATGAAAACTCGATTTTAATAAAAACGATCTCGCTTTTTCTGCATTTCCATTTCCGCTAAAGCTAGCAAATCTAAAGCCCACAATATCGCCGTAAGCGAACTTAGTATTCTGGTTCCTCGTCTGTCTCGTACCATCTTCCTTTCGCCGCATCCGAGTGATCCCAATGGATGATATAAATACAGTAAACGAAATAGTTTTTCCTCCTCTTTCAGCTTGCTCAGCGCTCAAAGGCGCCACAGATGGTTGGATCTAAATCAATTTCACTAAACTGCTTTCTCATCAATGCATCTACAACACACCACGGACTGATGCCGCCGGAGAAAAGATTAGGAAACAAATGCACCACCATTCCAGCTGGCAGCTGACCGACGGTTGATCAAAAGTTGTTGTGAAATTAAAAAGGCCGGCCAGAGTTCCGTTAAATTATACAAAACGCGGCTCGAAAACTAATTCCACGTTGGCGTTCATTAAAATTGACGACCTGCTGCTTCCCAGATTCTCATTCACGCCGCTTTTTCGAGTGTCATCGAGCGGTTGTTTGCATCGTCGTAATGCAGTTTGCATTGGAAACTGTTCATTGACAGTAATGATGACACAAATTTTCATCGTCGAGATGGTCCTGTGAAGCTTTTTTTTGTGGCCCCCACTCCACAGCTTCAGACGTCTCCCCGATTCGCGATGGCAACTCAACTGGCAAGCATTGAGTCATTATGAACGCCGGGTACTAGAAATAGATTCCTCGTTAGTTGTGAACGATTGCCGAGACTTATCTAAGTGGCACTCTCTTCCGGTGTCGTTTGAAAACTTACAATGTCTGCCAGTCGCATCCGGTGGACACTGTGAGATGGGGGGGACCAACCCAACAAGTTCACTCTGTCTAGCACCTTAAGCCCAACTGGAGTTCCGTTTTGTTCTTCTGTCCCATGCCTTCTGAATCATAAAATATTAGCAATGTCTGACATGATGGGCTTTAAATTTTGACACGTGAACGCAAGCCGCAAACGCCCATTCAGTGCGAACCGCCTGATTCAATTAATTACCACGAAGGAGGAGAACAGGGGTTTGTGTGTGTATGTTCCACATAATGGCTGAATAATTACTCCCAAGAGCCGGAGGCCATTAATCGTGCCCCGGCGTGGAGGATGTCAATTGGACAAGTGCACTTTCGTGTAATTTTTCACCAGTTGCATAATTTGCCCGGTGGTCTACATCGGTGCGGCATTTGGGGTCGGACGAATGCCTCTGGGCAATGGCTTCGGGATCGATCATTGCGTGTGCTGTGTAACGTGTGCTTTGTTTGGGAAGTTAGAATTTCAATTTAAGGAAAATCGATCGAGCAATATTGGGTTTGAAGGCGCGACCAGGCAATAATTTGTATTGTTTCATTCTGATTGTACAGCAAATAGAACATGTTTCGGGTTTTTATTTTAGGAAAAAATAAACAATGGACGAACTAATGCACTCCGCATACACATTCAAGGCTTCAATTCTTATTAGAAAACTTTGACACAAGGATATCTGAACTGCATCTCGCTACTAGAGAGATACCGATACTGATCCCGGAAGGTTTGAAGCGGCAGAAATCCGGACAAAATACGTGTCATATGATGGAACAATGTAAGATCGCGTTCTGGAGAATTACGGGAACGTATTAAACTCATCCCTTTTCCCTGCCTAGCATAATCAGACCATTATAAATATCTACCTTATAACGTTGTGAACTTGTTCCAAGCATGTGCTGACCGGAAGCAGGAATCATAAATGTGACGCCACCCAGCAAACATCAAATCGTATGACTGGACACATCGTATATAAAGTGAAACAGCAATAATTATAAGCTATTGAAGATTTTCCACCATTTGTCGTACTAGATGCATGGTGAAGTCATATATTCACCCAAAATAATACGCGGACATTTGTCATGTACGTGGGTCGTTCAGAAAATAAGTTTCAGCACCTCAGAAATCGCGGAAAAATAAAGTTAGGAAAAAAAACCAGGTGATTTGCGATTTCGTTTTATTTTCTATTTTTCTACATATTCGCCGTAACGGTCGAGGCAGTGATCATAGCGTGGCACGAGTTTTTCTATTCCGAGCGCGAAGTGCGTAGCGTCCAACTTTTTGAAGTACGATGTAACTGCGTCACGAATTTATTCAGTGTCATCGAATCGTTGACCGCCGAACGCCTGTTTCATCACCGTACTATTGTGAAGTTTTGGACCTATTAAGAACCGCGATTAAGAACAAAAGGCCAGGTTTATTAACGAAAGAAGTGTTCCTCATCCACGATAATGCGCGGCCCCATTCTGCTCGCGTAACTCAAGAGCAATTGAAAAAATTCAAATGGACTGTGTTCGAGCATCCTCCTTACTCCCCAGATCTCGCCACTTATTCCCGGTAGAAAACTAGAAAATAAAACGATTGCGAAAATCACCTTGTTCTTTGTCCTAACTCTATTTTTCCGCGATTTCTGAGGCACTGAAACTTATTTTTTGAACGACCCTCGTATGTACAGGGTCTTACGGATTAAACGCTCACGCAATTTCAATAACATCTACAAAAGTCAACCGATTTTCATTTTTAAAAAACCAAAATAAAGCTTATTTTAGCACATTTTCGATGTGACCACCCTTTTTTCGATGACGCGTTTTAAACGGTGAACAAAATTCTTCATGCACAACTCTAACATTACGACCTCGATGCTGTTGGAAATCCGAGTTATTTCTTCTTAAAGTTCCTCCACATTTTCTGGCTTACTAACGCAGCAACGGTCCTTCAAGTACCCCCAGAGGAAGTAATCGACGACGAGAAATGTTGAAAATCTTACCATAAGAGGACAAAGTTTCATTATTATTTATTATTATTTAATTATCATTAAAGCTCGAATCACCGAAAATTGCACAACGAGAATGATTTGCTAGTCCCAAGCGTCATTCTGTGTGTTCTTTGTGCAATTGGTTGGCTCAGGTCAATCACGGAGAGGAACTACGAACTGTACAGTCTACCCAAGCTCAAGCTGAAGCTCAGCACCCGTTATATAGTAAAATTTGTTCTATTAAGAATATTCTTTGTCATAACATACCATATCCCACTGTGGGTTAACGTGAGTTTTGGCAGATGTCCTTCGATGTGAGATGGTGTAAGATTACGAGCTCTCTTTATGTTAGGACTTTTTACCAAAACTTGACGTATTGTCTCCCGGGAAACACTTAAATTCAAAGATTGCTTCATTTGCATAATAATTTTGGATTCCCTTTTCCAGATATATTGCCCAAAGCAACTAAAACAACGAAAAATGTAACTGATTTTACACAAACTTGACACTTGAAAATAACCAAATACATTTGTTTACGCTCAGTGCTTGTACCTACACATCTGCCATTCCATGCTAAACCGATATACAGGGAAACTTCGATATAACATACGTTTCAGTTTCAAAACTGTACGATATAGCGAGTTGTACGTTATAAAAACTCGGAAATATAGCTCAGA
Source organism: Toxorhynchites rutilus septentrionalis (assembly GCF_029784135.1). Classification (NCBI taxonomy): domain Eukaryota; kingdom Metazoa; phylum Arthropoda; class Insecta; order Diptera; family Culicidae; genus Toxorhynchites; species Toxorhynchites rutilus. Next base: position 37,152,432 of record NC_073744.1, read on the forward strand.
CTATTTTATTTTGTCTAACCAGAAGGTGGAGCCAACCTTTCTCGTCATTTTTTTTATCATACAGTTGATTGAGGGTAAATAGATAAATTACTAGAAAAATAAATTTAAAAAACTTTTAAAATAAATCAATTTCATTAATCGAATGCAAGAGTAGTAAAACTTTTTTTTTTTTTGAGAACTTTTCACATCAAGCAAACCAATTCATAAAAATGATAAATGGAAACATAACCTTCAATGATGATGTTTTAAGACCACTTCTTAAATGTTTCTACATGCAATGTTATCCAGGATGACCTTTCCTAAAGCACACTGAGTGTTTAGAGACCAAACTTGCTCCTAACGTGCTGTGGTTGGATCGGTTGATTGCATTGGGAGGCAACAACTTATAAAATATTGCCATATCGCACGTTCGTAATTTTCCCTGTATGTGATATGTCGAGGATTTATCGTGAACAAGAACAGCTTGAAGGATTGCTTAATCAGGCTTCAAAGAAATGTATTACACGAGGGACAAGTTGATCGAAACCAGCACTAGAACAAATTTCGCATCATCCGTTTCCGATGCTTTGTCGTAAACACGCAACTCGTTGAGGTTATTAAAAATCCGATGATTGTCGAACTTTCCAACTAACATTAGTGGAATCTTAGGACATCCATCCATTTTTGCAAATGGTAACGTGAAGCGCTTGTCATTCACTTTGTACTTTTGCAGGGAACTCTTCCACATTCTTGTCAAAGACTTCAATACAACTGTAAAACCTATTCTCGGTTAAATAGGCGCATGCCATACCGCTTGATAAATTTGTCGATGTACCCACGACCGTAATCACTCCTCCCAAATACCTTCATGTTTTTTTTTTAAACCAGATGCATAACGTCTCGTCTACCTCTGGATGCTAGACCTTTCGAAACTTTTCCGGTTTGCTGATATGTTTGATATGTTTCCCCAGCCTGTTTAATGGTGCTAACTGTTGAACACTATCTGATGTTGTACTTCCGCATAGTTAACTTAACGAACAGTTACTTGATCCTCAACCTCAAAATTTTTTTACAAATTCGGAACAACAGTTCGTTTCCTGTTTCCTCACAAAAAGTGTTTATGAACTTGAAGCCATTTACATTGAACACAATTCTATTTGAATTTAAATACAAGTCAATATGTCATAAACAATGCAGTGCAACGACCATAAAAAATGAAACAAAAACTTGACATCTCGACATGATCGACATATCAAATTAAAGCATATTAGCTATCATTTCTTGGAAAAATACTACGTTAGCAGAAGATTTGAATTTTGTTTTCGTAATTATTGATTGTATTTTTTTTTATAGATTTAATGGTCTCGGGACCAAGGGCGTTATATTTTTTATATGTTTTCTTGAAAGCTTAGAATTGTTTACATAACATATCCAAAAATTAGGGAATGCCTCCCTAATTCCGTTCTTCCGTTCTTGAATTCAGTAATTCCAAATGAAATCGTCCAAAAAATGCAGATTTCAAAAACTTGTATTTTTGATTCCAATGAAAGTGTGTATTCCGTTTGGGTTGGAGGAAATATGAGTTTTTCACAGCAATTGGGAATTTTTTGACCCAAGCTTAACTTTTGAAAAGGGCGTATCGATTTTAGTAGAAGAAATCTTTGATAATTTATATCTCAAAAATTATGAGTCGTACCGAAATAGTGTTTTAGAAAGAGTTATAGAGTATTGATGGTTGAATATGAAAAAAATGTACACTGAGAAAAAAATTAGTACTCTTTTTTTATTTACAAAACAAAAATTCAATTTGCAATATCCCAAATTCCATTTTTTTGATTTTTTAAAAAAAAAATCATACAAAATAGAAGTCATGCAGACAATTTAAAAAATGGGCCCAAGATGGTAAAACTATTTTTGACGAACTTTGTGGAACATCGAATTTTTAGGAATTTTCGAAACTTTGAATTTTTGTATGTTAACAATCATTTTTAGCCACAAATTATGAATCCTGATGTGATTTAAAACAAAAAAGGTTATTATCAGTCTCCTTCTAAATGTAGCCATTCTCGAAATATTTAAAAAAATATTTCTAATTTATTGTCTTTTTTAAAGTAAATAATCCCTTTTAATATGTTTGTCGTGTTATACCGTCATCTTCATAAATTTTATGAAATTGCTTATTATTTCCAACAACTTTTCCAAATACATCATCATGGTTCATTTTTTGACTCAAGCGTAACTTTTGAAAAGGTAATTTGAGTAAGAGAAATCTTTGATAATTACCGAAATAGTGTGTTAGAAAGAGTTATAGAGTATTGTTGGCTTAATTTGAAAAAAATATACACTGAGAAAAAAAATTAGTACTCTTTTTTTTTATTTACAAAATAAAATTTTAATTTGCGATATAAAAAAATATGTGTTTTTTATATATTTTTTTTCATATAAAATAGAAGTCATAGAAAATTTAAAAAATGGGCCCAAAATGATAAAACTATTTTTGACGAAATTTGTGGAACATCGATTTTTTCGGAATTTTCGAAACTTCGAATTTTTGTACGTTAGCAATTACTCTTAGCCACAAATTATGAATTCTGATGTGATTCAAAACAAAAAAAGGTTATTATCAATCTCCTTCTAAATGCAACCATTCTCGAGATATTTAAAAAAATATTTCTAATTTATAATCTTTTTTATAGTGAATAATCTCTTTTAATATGTATGTCGTGTTATACCGTCATCTTCATGAAATTTTATGAATTTTCTTATAATTTCCAACAATTTTTTTGATTGATTGAAGTGGGGGGCAAGCTTTATTAAAAATAAAACAAAAAATTAAAAAAGTTAAAAATGCTTCAAGAAACATAATGAGCCAAAAAAAATCGTTTAAACACTTCACCAAAACACATGTAAGAAAAACACACGCGAAATAGTGGCACCGGCGAGCATGTGAAACTGGTATCTTATCGCGTTGCCAGAGCAATGATGCGCGCGCGGAATAGGGTTAAACACGTGACCCTAGGTGCCATGAACTTCCTAGAATAAGGGACTGTAGGATGTTTGTGTTTTAATGCAACTTAATTTTTTGGGTTTCGGCCGCCTAAATTTTCTCAGGGACCACTGTGTGACGGGGCGATGAAAGTGTTAAGCCATAATAAAAAAAAAAAAACTACAAAAATATATTTTCACAGATTTTTGTCTTTATTTTCTCATGAAGAAATTGGAATTTTTGTGCGGTCAAATTCCAAATGAAAAACACTTCAGAGTTAAAATCATAACTAACAGATCTCATATCTTTTGCCCAACACTGTAGGTTCGCCCGACAAAATAAACGACCAAAAACAGGGAAAAATCAAAAACGTTTTAAATTAATATGTAAAAAAAGGTAGATTGATACGACGGATCCAGTCTGATAATTTCGTCGGAATGAAAATCACTCACTTTTATCAGTGGCTATATTTTACATAGCGTGATAAAATCGAGGCAATCAATAATAAGTTGTGTTGATTGAAAGAGTGGTATAGCGCGACAGGTCATGGGTTGATTACTGCCATAACGATGATAATTAAACGATGCGGTTGCGGGGCAAAAAAAATCCCTGCATAAAGTTGCGCAAATATGAGTGAGTCAGAGCGAATCCATATTTATTTACCAATGCCAATAAATATACGTTTGCTCAAAAATTGATTTCTTCCCGTTCAACATTCGCCCCTGACATGGAATTGTTCTCCATGTTTACACACATTCTCATCCGACCCGGAATTTGATTAATGTCACCGACTGGGTGAACTTTTCTACTTGCCTCTCAAATGTTTACCTTTCCCGCTCCTTGGAAAGGAAAGAAAGTGAACGACGACATGTTGCTTTTTGCGTTTCGACCAATCGAATTTTTTCCTTGTGTCTGTGTCGGATTTGGTTACATATGGATGGTATTTGTTCTGATGGGTATCGTTCTCGTTCGGAAGGATTTTTTTTTTGGTCATTTTTCTACACCTTGAAATGAGATAATGTTGGCTTTTATCAGTTAAAAACGGAATGCTGATGCGGTGGAGGTTATGACGAACTGACGAGTTATGTCAAATCTGAGACGAGACTAAACAATAGAAGAATCGATTCCAGACCAGTTTTTGGACTAGCTGCTGATTGGTCAATTCTAAAGGGTTGCCAATAATAGTTTAAAATCACTTCTACATAATATACTCACGGTACATACTCTTGAATTAGTTTTCTTGACGAAAAATGACTAATTTAACTTATTGCAAGATATGTAACAATGTCGTGCTACATCAACTAAATATAATTGCTTATAGAATACATGATACTAATTAACCTGGCAAACTTCGTCCCGCCCAAAATAGATTTTTTGTTAACAATACCTTCAAACTAAGTTACTAAGTTACTAAGCGAATGTTCACGCACCCAAACTTATTTGTTACCACATGTTTTGTCATCCCGATTTATTACATTAAATGAGCCTAAAAATAACAGAAAATATCACTACTCTCAAATACTGGTAAACATTTGTATAATATATACGGTATAGCAATGTAAGAGTATTATGAGCGAGCGAAACAAGAGACACATTGCAATAAGCGCATACACGGCCCAGACTGATATGGATATAGAATCTTGTTCATGCTCTCCTTTTTACTCTTAAAAAACACTTTCCAACTTATTTTATAATGAGGTGTAATATTATCACGCACTAGCTGACCCGGCAAACTTCGTCTCGCCCAAAATTTGTTCTTTGTTATCAATACCTTCAAACATTCACGTTTTCTTACTATGAGCAAGTTCATGGGTCCAATCGCAGAACTGTTCATTGATTGATCTTCTATTCGACCCCGTTGAATTTACCTTTTACTATAAAATTCCTAGTATTTCTAACAAAACTCATCATTATAATATCAGATTATTTTCAGAACAATTCTCGTCCAAGGTTTTTCAACCACTTGCAAAAAACATGTTTCTCCGTTACATGGAATAAATGTTTTATACAGAAAATATGATAGAATAAACACAGCCCGAAATCGAACAATTCCTTCCTCCTTCCTCTTATCAACACATCCGGCGATTCTTTTTTTTTTTGGTATGGATAGAAGAAGATATAGGAGTACGTTTCATCACATTAAATTCCATTTCCAGTTTCGAAAAAAGATCAATTTCGCTAGCGCAAACATGAAATGGACTAACAGCACTTGTCACTATATAATTGTGGAACATATGGGAATTTGATTTTTCCTTCAAAGTTTTCCGAAAATTTTCAATTGTCATGTTTGGTTGGAATATTTTTGGTTGAAATATGTGTAATATTTTTATGGGACCCCCTCTTCATTCCAGAGGAGGGAGGGGTGTCATACCATTATAGAAACATTACTCATACCCAAAAACCTCGAGTTATACAGAAATTTGTGTTTCATTTGTATGACAGCCCACCTTTAGAGAGCGGAAGGTGTGTCTCACCACCATAGAAATACTTATTACATCCTAAAACCTCCACATGCCAAATTTGATTCCGTTTGCTTCATTAATTTTCGAGTAATTCAGAAATTTGTGTATCAATTGTATGGCAGCCCCCCCTCAAAAAGGGGAGTGAAGAGTCTAACCACCATAGAATCATTTATTGCACCCCAAAACCTCCATATGCCTAATTTGGTTTCATTTGCTTGAATAATTCTCGAGTAATACAGAAATTTGTGTTTCATTTGTACGGCAGCACCCCCTTAGAGAGGGGGGAGGGGTCTCAAACTATCACGAAAATCTTCCCCGGCCCCGAAAACCCCTACAAACCAATTTTCATGTTGATCGGTTCAGTAGTTTCCGAGTCCATAAGAATCAGACAGACAGACAGAAATCCATTTTCATATATCTAGATTTATGCAACAGCACCAGTATCTATGTGGATAGCGTGGTCGTGTAAAACAGCATTGCATTCCTGCCGTCATTGTATCAATCTCCGGTTTATATCGTTTGGACTTTTTTTTGGTGCAACCCCAAAAGAGATGAAGAATGAAAAAAGAAAGAGATGTTTGCTCCCATACATACAAAAATTTGAAAGCTTTTGAGACAGATGGTTTTATTTGCTCATTTGACACGATATAGATTCTGCCGAAGATATAATGTTTTCTGACAACGCTAGTTTGGGTGTGGATCCCACTATTCATTGATTGATCTTCTAATTGACCCTTTACAGTTTCCTTTTAGTAGAAATTTCATAATACTTTTACCAAAATTTATTATAATATAAAATTATTTTCAGACACAAATCTCGTTCAAGATTCTTCAGCTAGAATAATGAGGGGCAAAGGTGCGCACGGGGCAAAAGTGCGCATTGACCTTTTTTGAAGCAAACGAGCATAAAAATTCGACAACAGTGTATCAAACATTAATACACCAGCAGCTCACACATATAAACAAGATAAATTTCATGAAAGTGGCAAAAAGTTATGAGGTAAAAATAATAAGGCTATTTTTTTCAGTTTTGATGATGACGATTTTCTTACCTAAAATAACTGGAAAGTTCGAAAATACACTGTCAAGGAAACCTTCATTCTATAGTAGATGATAGTGCGTATTCGTTTTTGTGGAAAAGTTCAAGAGCTTTTTTTAAACATTTGATTAGTTCAAAAATTGGTTATGGGGCAAAGGTGCGCAGTGGGGAAAAAGCTCGCACCAGCGTTTTGCTCTAAAAAAAAATTATAAAATGTTTTCGACCAAATTTTGAACGGGACCCACAAGAAGAAAACTGATTTGAAGAAATACACTCCAGAAATGCTCAAATTGCCTGACAGAGGCTTCGGAAGAGAGCCTAGAAGCGGCAGATTGCGGCAGACCTCTGTATTTCTGAATCAGCTCTGAATATGGAAAAATGTGTCATAAAAATGTTTCGTTTATGTTTTTGTTTTCACAATGAACTTAAATAATATAAATATTGTTTTTTTTCAACAATGAGTTTCAAATAAATCAATTGAATGTAACTATGTATTTATAAACTTGATATATATACTTGATATATATACATAAAAATTATTTGGTGTCCGTTACTCACGATTTAACTCAAGTACGGAGCAACGGATTTAAACAGGATTGATGCGTCTTAGTCTGCATCAGGTTTATATGTCAAAAATGAAATTATATACCGCGAGTATAAATTACGTACATAAAAATAGTTTCTGTGGGAACTAGAGTGTTTGAAATGATTTATACAGGGTAACTTCGATATAACGTACCCTCGATATAACGTCACTCGTTATAACGTATATTTTACCTCGATATAACGTACGCATTATCAAAGTCCAAAAAAAATATTTTTTCGAATATATTTTTCTGAAAGAACAATAAATTATCTGTATTTTGATACTAAAGTTTGTATTGTAACTTTAACCAACCCCGAAATACAACTGTTTTGTGATTCCGGATTCTAAATGAATCAAACTTCAATCAAACTTCAACAGAACCAAGGGAAACATCATGAAAAAAGTTGGGTTCGTCTTCTTATTGATTTTATTCATCAACCTTACTCAAACAGCAACACAATAAAGTAATATAAGCTACGTTTCAGAGTTATGTATTATGTTTCGATACAACGTACAATTTTGAAAGTAAAATGTACGTTATATCGAAGTTACCCTGTATCAATATATCAATTGTGGGTGGGACGAAGTTCGCCAGGTCAGCTAGTTTGTGAATAAAAATATTTCTGTTTCTCATGTTGGACATTTTCAGATATCTTATATTGTCAGCCTCCTGTCTCCCAAAAATTTCCACGTGGTATGTTCGCACATAAAACCCACCCATCTCCACCCATAAAACATCACATGACACCTCCGTCCTCTCCACTGGATGGATGGTGCCTACACACTCTGGTAATGATCCTTCTCCCGCTTCTGATGATAGTGCATTCATTTTTGGTATAAGTTATCTCAGAAGTTCAATTCAATAAGTGCGCACCTTTGCCCTCAGTGCTCCCGTGGCCGAGTGGTTAGCGTCAAACCTAACATGCCGGGGGTTCGGGTTCGATTCCCGTTCTGGTCGGGGAAATTTTTATTCAAAGAAATTTCCTCTGACTTGCACTGTGGTCACGCGTATTCTAGAGCTTGCCACTCAGAATGCATTCAAGGCGTGTTATTTGGCATAGAAATCTCAACTAAGTACTAATGAAAATGACGCAAGTAATACTACGTTGAGACGGCGGAGTTCCTCTAGGAACGTTAGTGCCATATAAGAAGAAGAAGAGCCTTTGCCCCTACTATGGGGTAAAGGTGCGCATTTGTCTGTTTGTATTAAAATAGGTATTTGTCTAATTACAAACACAACTCGAGAAATGCTTGTACTACGTTTCGAAGGTAATATATATAGTTACAATTTGGTAAGCAAACGGAATTTTATTTGCTTTTACTCCAAGAGTTATTGGACGGCAACTGTTAGGTGCGCACCTTTGCCCCGCATTACTCTACTGACAAATAACATGTTTCTCCGTTACATGAAATACATGTTTGATACAGAAAATATAATAAAATGAAGACAGCTCAAATCGTACAATTACTTTCTGGAGTTTTGCGCTAACCAACACATTCGGTGATTTATTTTAGTTATATATTTAGAAGACATATGAGTGCGTTATTTCACCCACAAATCCATTTCCACTTTCGAAGAAAGATCAATTTCGTTAGCGCAAACATCAAATGGAATAAACACGCTTATAATGATGTAATTGAAGAACATGTGGGAATTAAATTTTTCTATTTTCAGTTTTCCGAAAATTTTGAAATGATTATGGGATCCTTCTTCCACTTCCAGAGGGTTTACATTACATTTCTTTTACCCTTACATTCCAATTTTGGTTTTCTCATTTGTTCTATTAATTCTCGAGTTATGCAGAAAGAAATTTGTGTTTTGTTTGTATGGGAGCACCTCCTCTCCCATCATAGAAACATTTATTGTCCCCTAAAACCTCCACATGCCAGATTTGGTTCCATTTGCTTGAATAGTTCTCGAAACTTGCTTTTTTTTGTGACACAAGACCAACCAAATTGGTTGGAAACCATATGTATTGCGTTTTAATACGAGTTACTTTACCGTGTTAAATGAAGGCCAAAGGGAAGAATCTTGTGATGCGCAGAAATCCAATATTCGCACTCTAATCGCTATGGTCGTATGCACTTGGTTCACTCTGACTACCTATTATTATCCGTTTTTGCTGATCAAGCAATTTAAATCTATGCCATCAACCTGGCTGTTTGCAACACAAGTGTGATCTGATAAATATAGAATATAGGTCAAAAAATTCTTGACTGTACTATAAACTCATTTTTTTCTTATTTTGTTACTTAGTCCGGTATAACTGAACACCGACCATATGTTAAACGAACGTGTGGGAAACCTTGTTTAATATATAAAGATAATCAATACATGATTTTATCATTGTAATCCGTTGGATAGGAGATACTTTTGCAATGTGTATCCGAAAAGAACAAAACTTTCCACTTTAGATAAAGAAAGATTTTGTCGCGTGAGACACTTATGCGATTATTCAAATGACATGAGACATATATGCAACCAGTAGTGTTCATATTTATGAACAATTTTTTTCGTTTCGATACCTTAAAGAAAAATACCGCAAACATGCTCCCACAATATTATTCCAATACGAAAATGAGCACGTTCATTACCAAAACAACACGGCTCAAATATTACCTTGGTATTAAAGTTATCAAATTTTAGTATTGAAAAGCTATTTCTCTCCAATTTATTTGATATTTTTCTTTTTATAACTATCAGTCTAGTTCAAACCAAATTTTGGTGTCAAGTTCAAAATAAGGTATCCTTAGGTATTTCCTCCTGCTTGAGAAAGTATGGAAGAATATGCATGATATAAATACTTGCAAAAACGTAGAAGGGTGTCATTTTTCCTTTTAGCATGTAAGCATGTAAGAAGAAGAAAGACCGATCCATAGTAAATACATAAGTAGAGGGTGAGGGAGGGGTAATATTCATACACTGTAAATTCTTTTTTAACATGAAATGGGTAGAACAAAAGCACACATATAAAAAACTAGTTATTTCATTAAAACTGAAAGTTTTAAGGATCCAACATTGGCAACCCTGACATCAACCATGCATATTTGATCAGTGTACCCATCGATAGGTTTCAATCAAACTTGTTATAGTCTTGACAATCCTGAATCTGATGCTCTTTCAATTTCATCTAGGATTTCATGACAAAATTTTAAGAGTTCAGTAAATAATTATTATTCTCACGTTCATAATGCGACAACAATGATTTCCCTGAGTTCTGCTCCGCGTGTAACTCAAATTCGATCAGACATCAGACTGACCAATCTCTGCTCTAATATTTATTGCGATCTTTCTCCCAGTATAAAGTTCGTGCAAAGTTCACACATTTGTCGTTCGAATCAGAGATTCCAAAAGTCAACCCAATTTAGCGACCCGCCGCTGACTGACTGCAGCGGAACATGGGGCTGGGGCAAAACTCCGTCTCTGGAACCTCTAAAATTAGCATAATAAAACGCACCGACCTGCCGTGGGCTGGTTCATAAGATACTCCGGGAGGATTGTCTAGGTGGAAGACCTGACGGCGTGGGTGTGAGCACTCAAGTTTTCCACTTAAATTATTAAAGTTTTGTACATCGGTAACGTCGGCTCTTCCGCTGTGAGCAACGGGCGGCAAAAGCGAACAGAACAAAAAAACAACATCCGCAACATTTGATAGGGAAACGAGGAAGTAACAAACCTTTCCCAGTTGTTTCTGGGCTGAGAGGTTGATGTATCCGGGTGCGAGACTGGGGGGCGCAGGAATCGGTAGATAGCAAGCTAAAATGCTCAAGGTGTTTCTAATTAGTTTCTGTGTTTTTCATCGTGTTGCTCACGGTGGATGCTGTTTTTGCGTCTCTGCAGCTCAACAACACTCGAGTGAAGTGTTTTTACAAGCCTGCCACAAAAAGTTCATACTGCTCTATGTAGTGCTACGGTTGTTACGGTTGGCGCGCGGTGGAGTTCACATTATTCGTGTGGGTGGGACGGGAGTCTGCAACGGTTTAAATTTAATGACTGCTGCTGCTACTGCTGAGAAAATCGATGCGAGGACACTTCGAAAATGATTCCGTTCGGGAAACTCGGCAATTTTCCAAATGGTCGACAAATTATCATGAATTTATGATGCGCGCGTTAAACCTTCATTAACATTGGATTCGCTCACCCGTTAAACCAGGACTTGGTGTTTCCTTCTATAAATACGAATGCTTTTCTGCTTAGATTGGGGAGTCTATTCTGATGGCAGGCCATCGGGGAAATGGAGAATTCCAATCCCTTGATGTGATTATGGATGTTCAAAGTTTATTGTATATTAGCAGTGTGGGCTGGAATCTGCTTCTGGCATCGTACGGCCCGGTGAAGGATAACTACAACCTGAAACATGTAAACATTTCCTCGGTGTTTCATATTTCTGCGAAAGCTTTCTCCACCTCCCCGCTGACGGATTGGGGGAAAAAAAGTTACAAATTTTTTTCTCCTACCTGCAATTGTTTTATTTCTCATGCGATTCCCAGCTGTCTGAAAAATAAGTACCTTAATCCAAATTCCATTCTTGCTGCCCCTCTCCCCTCATTCATCTCCGGCGGCATCAAACGGTTTCCTGAATAGGCTCCGTTTTCGGGGCCCGAAGAGGAAGAAACAAACAAAGCACACGTTGCCTAGTGATTCGATTATGATAAGCTCAGTGAGCAGATCCTGCCTCCGGGTGTGAGTTTTTGTTTGATTGTTTCAGATTTCAAAAGCGCATTTTTTTCGCTTCACCGACTCTGGCAAAACAGTTTAAAGGCTCTTCTTCAGGGTCCGGCGAAAGGTGGATATGTTATTAGAGTAGGATGAAGGTGAGTCATTGTGGAACTCAAATCCAATCTTTGATTTTCGTTTTCATGAATTCTGGATTGCAAATTACATAACCCTTTACAGTCTCAGTTGTCTCAGATTAAGCTTTGCACGGCTGCTTGTCAGATGTATCAGGTATTTTATAGGTACTCGTAAATCAATGTCTCATTACTATTTTTAATATGTTAAAAAAACGTAGGGTCGGCATGGAAGTCTTCAGCGATCTCCATATTTCAAAAATATTGCGATTGAATTCTTAACACTTTGCGGACCGCTCACGAGATTTCTCGTTTTCGCGTTTCTTCTTTACGGACTTGTGTGAGATTAGCGGATAAAAGTTTTTGTTGTGTGCAAGTTTCAACGTCTTGCTGGATTTCATGAATAATGAATTATTTCAGTTGAAATAAATTGATTGTTTATCAAGTAACAACTTTCAAAATCATGCTCATTAGATAGAGAATTGAATCATTCATCTTTCTACATAATTTATTTTTTTCTTGACCGTGACAGAGAAAAGTAATAGTCGTGAGCATGGGTCAATATAGGAAAATATACAAAATTTTGAAAATAAAAAAAAGTTGTTCGAATAGAGTTATCGAAGTTATTCGATACAGAAATCTTTTACCTATCTTCCAGCTACAATTTTATTAATTGAAAAAGGGTATTAGAAAGTTATAGTTCCAAGTTGTATGAAAGAAATTAATTATTTTAAACAGAATTGAAAAAAAAAGATATTTTCAAGGACCCGAAACACATTCTCGAGATAGTTCTTATTCAATATAGAACATATTTTTCTATCTTTAGCAAAATTTCCATTGGTCGGGGTCGGGGTGATAGGGTCTAAGAAAAGTTATAGCCCAAAACCTATACAACTTGTTTGGGGTAAATTGATTAATTTAAAGAAAATTTAAAAGGATATTTGAAAGGACCAAAAACAAATTTTTGAGATAATACTCATAGGATAGAGAATACTTTTATCCAGCTTCAGCCAAATTTCGTTGGCCGAAAAAGAGCCTGAGAAAAGGTATGGGCCAAAGTGTATACAAGTTGTAGGAGGGAAATTAATAAATTTAACGAAAATAGAAATAGAACTTTTTCACACTCGAGAAAAAAATGAGCATAGTGCGATGTCGAAATTTTAAGGCAATTTTAAAAATGCTTCAAAATCGTGAGATATCAACGCATGAAGATGGGATATAAATCACTTTAAAGCATAATTTACATGGATTTCTACGGAATATTTTACAGAGAAATTTGTATTTCAATGTGTGTAGATGTAGTGCTCCCGTGGCCGAGTGGTTAGCGTCATAACTAACATGCCGGGTGTTCGGGTTCGATTCCCGTTCTGGTCGGGGGAATTTTTCGTCAAAGAAATTTCCTCCGACTTGCACTGTGATCATCACGGGTATTCTAGAGCTTGCCACTCAGAATGCATTCAAGGCGTGTTATTTGGCATAGAAATCTCAACTAAGTACTAATAAAAATGACGCAAGTAATACTACGTTGAGACGGCGAAGTTCCTCTAGGAACGTTAGTGCCATTGAAGAAGAAGAAGAAGAAGAAGAAGAAGAAGATGATGTAGTGGATAAAAATATCGGGAAGAAATGAGAAATCGATTTCTTCTGTTTTTTCAAAGATTTTTTTACGCGGGGATAAAATTTTGTTTAATTTCTGGGGGTACACCATAGTAGATATACTTTGAGAATTTTCTGAAATTTCCATTTCCATGCATATTGACAATAGGGAAAAAAAGAAAAACTCAGTTCTTCACTCTTATAGTAAACCATATAGGAGAATTATCCTATTATTATCTGAAAAAAAAAATACGTATATCTATAAAAGTCGTAGGAACACATTTAAATATGAATTATAGTAGTACTGAATCTCTAAATCCTCAAAAAAGAATCAATGTTTCAAGATTTTTTTTTAGAAATTTAGATCCTATAGTGAATTTTAATTAAGTAAGTAATTAAGGGATTCCAAAAGTAGTCAAAATTTCTATACAATAGAAATTTTTACTTCCCTTTTACTTTTTACTTACTTACCCAGCCAGACTCTGTCCCCCGTAAGACTGGTGAACGTTTTGGCCAATAACTTTTCTCATATCCTTTTTGGACCAAATTCTGTATATTTTCTTATATTGACCGATCATTGACCGTAAGTCTTACAGATTTTTTCCCGGTCCTTAAAGTGTTATTACTTTATATTACCAATTATTACCATTTATTACCAACCGGTCAAAATGACCGGTTATAGAATTTGTTCCAGAGATTTTGTATTGAAATATTTCAAAATGTTTTTTAATAACGTTATGACTTATTAGAAATTCATGTATCGATTAATATTATACATTATTTTGATCTCTTACTTCCCATTTTTCTGATATACATATGTGGTATACCTATACAGCCATTCCATGCCAAACCGATATAGTGGTTTTCAGATTTTCATCAAAATTGGTATATTTGTTCTTTATCACAAAATATAAGACCCGTATTTTTTTATTTTTCATTAGGGTGCCCATTTTTGGGTGGTCTGAAAATACATTTTTTCGCCATTTTCACAAAAATGACCTTTTTCGAAAATTCATAACTTTTGAACCACTTAACCGATTCAGATGATTGACATATCAAATTGAAGCCTGAGCTAGCCTTTTGTTAAAAATATAGAACTTGCAAAAAACGCATTTTGTTTTCGTAATTATTGATTGTAGTCGTTTTTTGTTGTTTTCATGGCTTTGGACTAGAGGGCGCTATATTTTTTTATATTTTTTTCTTGGAAGCTGACTATTTTTTACATAACATATGTCGATATCAGAGATGCTATTTTATCGTTTTTGAGATATGATTTTTCAAAGTTAACGGTGGTCCAAAAAATCATTTTTCCCCTATGTTATGTGAAAAATGCTCTCTAGTCCAAAGCCATGAAAACAACAAAAAATGACTACAATCAATAATGACAAAAAAAATCAATTTTTTTGCTAAATCAATATTTTTCAATAAAAGGCTCATTGGCTTCAATTTGATATCACGATCATCTAAAACGGTTCAGTGGTTCAAAAGTTATGAATTAGGAAAAAAAAATTTTGGGGAAAAGTGGAAATTATTGGTTTTTCGGACCACCCTAAAATGGAAATGGGCATCCTAATAAAAACATAAAAAAAATACGAGCCTAATGTTTTGTAATAAAGAACAAAATTACCACTTTTCACGAAAATGTGAGAACCATTATATCGGTTTGGCAAGGAATGGCTGTATAGGATGCCAATGGATGTATGGGAAAAAATCGACCCTAAAATTTTAAGAAGCTACCCTATACAAAATATTCACCACCTCTAAAAACACTCTATGCCAAATTTCAGCTCAATCGGACTTAAGAGAGTGTGGCGCAAAGCGATTCAATTTTGAGTTTTTTTGAAAATCGAAAAATCACCCAAGGGGGGAGTAAAGGAAATCGGAGTTTTCGAAATTTTTTTTATGTCAAATGTCTTAAAATTGCATGAAACGTCGAGATCGAGTGTCATCTCCAAAAAAAATTTGTGCGTCAAAAATTGTCAATTGTGATAGACGCGTAGAAATATTTCCTATCAATTGATGCAAACATCTTTCCAGTGCATTAAGAAATGTTCGAGTTATAAACATTCGAAATAAGGGTAGGGTTAGCACATAAATCGGCAGAACAAATGTATGGGAAAAGGAAATTCTCCCAGTTTTCATGAATTTGAACCGTTTAGAGATTAGCGAATTGTAATGTGTAGCATATCAAACAAATCTTAGAGAATTTCCGATTCGATTGGTGTGCAAATCATGGGAATTCGTTCACAGTGAAAATCGTTCTCAACGTTAACTTTATTTCATAAAAACGTAACCTGTTTTCTGATTTGGCACCCTTCCTGAAAAACGTAGTTAAACGTCAAATTTTTTTTCGGAAACCCCGATTTTTCGATTTTCAAAAAACTCAAACTTTGACCGCTTTGCGCCACTCTCCCTTAAGTCCGATTGAGCTGAAATTCTGTAACTTTTCGAAATTTGAGATGACCAATTTCATTGGCACCCTACCCCTCATATATGATTTTGATTCGATTCTACTTAGATTCGACTTAGAATATACCAATTTATGCGATTTAATGTTTGCTGAGTTGTTTCAAATTTCCTTAAAAATGTGGTCGAATCCAGGACGAAAAACGATAATACCAGAGAGAGAGAGAGAGAAGAACATCATATTGTAAAAAAGCATCGAATACAACGATGAGTTGTTTGAGAATTCGAGTTGAACTTAAGTGGGACGCTTCAGTTTCGATGGTTTGACGGGTATCGGAACGTTCTCAATACTTTGTACAGGCAAACCTTTTTTTGTGCGGGTGATAGGGACCGCACAAAAAAAAGTCGCATAAAAAAATCGTGCAAAACTTGCCCAGTAGCTTTAAAAAATCGTGTTCGGTACACAATTTGAAAAAAACTTTTTTTGTGCGGTAGATAGGGACCGCACAAAAAAGGATTCCACCAAAAAAAATTACTCAAATCCACGCCATTTACCGTTCAATTTCCTTTTGTTTCCCTACTTTGCGATGGGACACTTTGCCTTTTCCGTGGCTGTTTTGTGCTTTCAGTTGCATGTCGAAACGTGTTGCTGTTAGAAATCATGTCATGCAAAAACTTAGAAAAACTTAGAGCATTTGATGAGAAAAGGGGAATGATTTCAGAAGTGGATAATTGAGACGCAAATATGCTTTTCTCTCACTGAAATGCATATAAACCATCGAAAAAAAACTAAATGGACGATAGCTTCGTCAAATATGTTTCTTTTCATACACCGCACAAAAAAAAATCGCACAATAAAAGCCGCACAAGAACTGAAAATCGCACAAAAAAAATTCGCACAAAAAAAACCGCACAAAAACAGGTTTTACTGTTCGATCAAAAATAATTAATACATAGCGTTTACTTCCTCCGCACAAAAAAGCAAGACTGGAATTCACACACCGGAGCATGTCTCAATATTGGAAAAAGATATGAATAAGTTCTCTAAGATTGTGCTTCTTCTTGGCTGCTTTTTATTATTTTTGCTTTCAAGCCACTTACCATGAATTCTACTGAAATTCTCACAGGTGATTTACTCAGACGAGATAAAATACAACTTGGATAGACCGGATGGAAAAAAAGAACATTTAAGAGAAATTTTGGAGAAGAATCTGTCATGATCTAGGAAGATTTTTGTGACTCCGAAAAACTAGAACTCGAAAAACTTTGTACTCACACAAAATGAATAGTTTTTGACTACATAAAAGTTCATGAAGCCTGTTTGCTACCAGTGATTATTCTCCAGAAAGACAACGTCAGAATTCATACCAGTACTGAAACGATGACGTGGTCTAGGTATAAAAAGATTGATGTTATGGACTGGCCGACATGTTCTGCGGACCAAAACCCTATTGAGAACCTCTGGAGAATGATGGTTCGACGAATTTATGCAGATAATCGTCAAATTTAAACGGCTGGAACTGTCTTTCTTCAGGCGTGAAATTATATTGAACTGACAGCACTGTAAAATTTGACACAAAGTATACCTAGGCGTATTTTTCAAGTAATCAACCGTTCTGGCGATGGAATAGACTATTGTTTTTTTTCATCATTAACGTGAGAGAAACTGTTAATGGACATATAATTCAGAAAAAGGCGTTTATCCGAGAAAAGGAATTACAAAAATCCACTCTTACAATAAAATAAATTAATTCGTAAGTTGAAATATAATATATATATTTTTTATATACATATATATTTTAGAAGTACATTGATTAAACCATTGAAGAAAAAGCCCAAAAATTGTACATCTTCCATGAATCTTCAGTTTTATGAAGTCACTATCATTTTCATTATCAAAAGCACTGTAGTTGACTTATGGTTAGTTAATTTAGATATTACTTTGATTTAGGATATATTATATATATTTTGGATCAGAAATATCAAATTTTTCTCTATATCTGTCTCTGTATTTATCTGCTTTATATATTCATCACATACAGATAGTGTGGAATGACTCTTTCTTTCTAAGTATCGATACGAAGTTTGGAAACTTTCTGCAAGGCCACTAGTCGTCCAATATGTCTTTCTTCACCCATATTGTAGCTTCGTTGAGACGAACCTTGCCAGGGAAGTTAGCCGTCCCCCTCTATTTGACCCGAATACATCGAGTGTACTTTCAAACAAAAAAAAAGCAATAGAGAGATGAATGATTGAACTTTTCTTCAAACTAATTTCGATATTAATTGGATGTGGGAATACAGTTTATGAATTATATATCACATTTTGCCCCCCACTTTACCCCCACGCGGTCTATACGAGTGTCTTACTCTACTTACTCAAGAGCACAGCAAACAGCGAGATCCGGCATCGATCCGGGTCCGGGGAAGGTCATCACATACTGGCGCCCATACGACCGTGTCTTCATCGACACCATAATTGTGATTATCATCAGACTATCGGAGCGGGTGCTATCATGCCATTCGATTATTATTTATTAAAATAACACACGTTTGGAAGGGGCTTCCAAGCGTATGATATAATCCGTATCCACTTTCATAATCACCACATGATACTTTTAAGTTACATGAAGCGAATTATATTCACCGAGAGTGCCGTCGGCCTGAAAACTGGACTTAGAGCCTGAATTTCTATTTATCGTGTGTGGGTGTGCAATTTAGAAGGATGGCTAAAGTTGCGAATCCTCACATAAACTAATCCGCTTATTTCAAAGCCGAAACCATTCATTCCGTGTGTTCCGCCCAGGTAAACACGACCTTAAATGCTGCCACATTCAGCAGTGCCGCATCAATTTCCACCGTTGTTGCTTCAGGGAAAGCTAAGCCCAAAATGGCAAAACATCGCGTCCGCGGGTTAGGGATGGTGGCTAGGGAAATATTTATGCTTCGAGCACGCATTAACTGTCCAAGCGTCCGCAATTAACTCCAGGCTGGGATTCTTGTTGGCTTTTCATTGTGTTATACTTGATCCTTTGGAGATATACTTGGTTACTTATCCACTTGGCACGAATAATGAAGGTGTTTGTGTTTCATCAGCCTAGAATTACGTTGGGAAGTAATGTTTTCAAATCAATTTATCCTTATACTTTCCGTGTGCATACAAACAGAGTTATCGTTCCTCAGGGAAGTGTGTTTCGGGGTGGTGTTCCGGAGAATTGGCACCTTTTTCATCATCATGCAGGACCATTGTGGATAATAAACAGATGTTTTTTTTCAAAAATTAATGCTTTATTCTGCAAAAAATGGTTACAAATTTAATACTCAAAGTCACAACTTTTCCCATCTTTCTGGCAATTCACGGATCCCTTTGCGGAAATAATCGGCCGGTTTGTCGGCTAACCACAAATCGATCTAATTTTTGACATCATCAAAATAGGAGAAATGCTGGTCAACCAGGCCATGTTGCATCGATCGAAAAAGGTAGTAATCGGACGGAGCAATGCCTGGAGAATACAGCGGGTGAAATAGGACCTTCCATTTCAACGTTTCCAAGTATGTTTTGACAGGTTTCGCGACATGCGGCCAAGCATTGTCGTGCTGCGAAATAACTTTATCGTGTCTTTGCTCGTATTGTGGCCGTCTTTCCTTCAGTGCACGGCTCAAACGCATCAATTGTCGTCGGTAGAGGTTCCCCGTAATGGTTTCATTCGGTTTTAGCAACACATAGTACACCACACCCAACTGGTCCCACCAAATAGACTGCATAATCTTCTGGCCGTGAATACTTCGCGCAGCCGTCGATGTTGATGCATTGCCGGGGTATCCATACGTTGCCCGACGTATAGGATTGTCGTAATGGATCCACTTTTCATCGCCAGTAAGGATTCTTTCTTTTATGCCGTTGGAGCAGTTGTTCGCACGTGATAAAACGGTGTTCGACGTCTTGTGGCTTCAATTCATACGGCACCCAATGTCCTATCTTTCGGATCATTCCCTTTGCTTTAAACGATTGAATATGGTTTGCTGAGCTACTCCAAGTGTATCTGCAAGTTCTTGATATTGATCGAGTAAAACCTTCAATTCTTCATCTTCAAACTTTTTTGGCGGTCCGGAACGTTCCTCGTCTTCCAAGTCAAAATTACCACATTACCAATTACCACGGTTTAAGGTGCAAACCACGTCTTACGCGTTCGCCTAAATTTCCACCAAAATGCGATGACTTTCCGCAGCTTTTTTCTTCATATTGAAGTAATGAAGTATCACTTCCCGCAATAACACTCTCATTGGTACGAAATTCGACATCTTCAAGTGGCAAAAAACTGTTGTTTACGCTTCAAATTTTCGACATATACTGAAAAAGACGCGCAATGATGACAGCTTTTCAACGAATGTCTGGAAATTTGCTTAACTGGAATAATTATAAAGTTACACAACAGATGGCGTAAAACCGAAGAAACTTACCAGTACACCTAATAGCTTTCGAGCTCGCTCCGGTGTTTGTTTGGCCAAGTTCTGCTTTTTATAGGTCTTTAAACCATGTCTCTGTTTAATCCGCTGAATCATCTCAACACTGGTTTTAAACTTCTTGACCAAATCACGAATAGATACAGACCTGTTCTTCTGAATATGATTTACTTTTTTTCTTTTTTTCTTTTTTAACTTTTCGGTCCAATTCGGGATGACTTGGTTCGGGTTTTCGTCCACTTCTGCTGAGATCCTCGAAAGAGTACTCATTACCGAACTTTGTGACGATTAGTTTAACATTATCTGGACAAACTATGATTTTTTTTTTGCTATTTTGTGGTATGCAACACCTTTTTCGGTGCACTTAGCATATTTTGAGTCGTTTATAAAGTGGGATGGAATCACAATTGTATATAAAGTCGATCAAATCATGCTTCGTGTATATCTAAAATTCAATAGAATAAGAAAAATCTGATTATATTTGTTACAACAAATCAAGTCCTAATTGGGCTCAACAAACATCGGTTTTGTTATATTCCCTATCGTGAAATTGAACTAATCGACATCATATATGCATATCACGCAGATGCAGTTCGAGAGTTACATAAACGTTCAATTTGAATAAATGTAGTACTGCCAAAAATCCTGTGACATGCTGCAGAATATTGTTCAACAGAAAATCATATTTGATCATAATTGCGGAAATATTACATCATAGGGTAAATGATCTTGGTTTGTCCGATTTGGGGTGTTTTTACACAACTAGTAAATGCAAATCGATTTTTCTTCATGAAAATAACATATAACCGATACGAGTTTGGGTTTGTTGAAAATCCTCAAGTCTCTAGTTGCTAATACTACCATAAGGCGTTGTAATTATTCAAATTTCTATGTTTTTTTTAACGATTTTCCTCAAAGAGGAATTATGATCATGGTTTGTCCGGCTTTAGAAATCACCATTTTTGAATGAAAACATTCGAATTCTCAAGTAGATGTTGCATTTATCATTGCTTGAGATTACTGTCATCATATTGATTCATTCATAATATAGTCTTTCTTCAGAATATTGCACTTTCTTGGGCATTTTAAAAGTGTTCACCTCAACACACTCAACATAGAGAAACTTTATTTCTGCTATGCGCGATGCACACAATAAACAAACTGCAGCGCGCCAAGCGGTTGCCATAGAAATCATGTGGACAAAACAACATTATTGAATTGGACAACTCATGATCAGAATTGAGTTCATCAAAATGTTTAGCTATGTAAATTTGATACAAATGGTGTGCAAGAAGGATATTTAAAATATTTTTAAGTGTTATAATCCAGAAAAGTTCTGAATAAGTGCCAAATAATCTTCTGATGATCGATTGAAAATTAGTTCGAATGAGGGGCGCATTGACACAAATAGAAGGTGTATTTTATAATTCTTTAAAACACGTGATTCCGTAGAAAATACTATGAAACTACTGTAAATCATGAAAAAGATAATTTTATTTTTATGTTCGGAAACATTCGAATACCTGATTTGACAAAGGTGTGCTGAATTAGAGCATTCAAAAAAGTGGACAAACCATGATCATATTTTCGACTGGACAAACCAAAATCATTTACCTTAATATGAATTTGACACAACAAGACTGTTCATGGGTTCATAGTCTCCGTAGCCTCATTGTTTGCGCGTTCGCTTAGTATGCGATCGATCGTGAATTCAAAACTCAGGGCCCTCATTGACCATTTTTGTGTTGTTACAGAATAAATACGTCCACGCAACAATCATCAGCAATTGAGATCGATCCACGGTCGAAATAAGATCGATTCATCCATACAGTTGCTTTGCTCTGCAAGACACATCGAGCTGCTGTTCTATTAGTAACTCAACAATGATCATATCAACTGTCTCCGCTGTCCGGTGGTTTAACTGGATAATGGAAGAACAGCATAAATGGCTACTGTGTAAATGTATACCATATGCAATGGTGTAGAAGGAATTCTCTTACGCCGAAAAATGGCAACTGTGTAATGTGCTAATTATAGATATGATAATCATGTACTGTACACGATTAAAATTCGGCTCTGTAACAGCTAATATGCTAATGAACCTGAAATAAACAAATGGGATAAAAAAAGACTGTTCATGTTTATTTCAAAGTAAATC
This sequence comes from Toxorhynchites rutilus septentrionalis, assembly GCF_029784135.1. Taxonomy (NCBI): domain Eukaryota; kingdom Metazoa; phylum Arthropoda; class Insecta; order Diptera; family Culicidae; genus Toxorhynchites; species Toxorhynchites rutilus. The sequence goes on from NC_073744.1 coordinate 37,174,898, forward strand.
TATGGTACAAGGTGCGGTGGTTTGTTCAGTCAGAATGACGTAAAGGGTGTGTCACATCAAATTGCATCACGGAAAAAACGCTGTAGAAATTAGCCCAGTAGACCGATCCTTTTGAAAATTTTAGACAGTAAAATAAAAACTATTAAACAACTTTTGTCATTTTCTTTTTATTCATACTTCGAGCCCAAGCCCGTATGCTCGCACCTTCCTCTTTACCCCGTCCATAAGGTTCTGTACAACGTCAGGTTGTAGTTTTTTTTTAACAGAAATCCATTTTCTCTTGAAGTCCGCCTCCGATTTGACAACTTTTGGGTTCTTCCGGAGGGCCTGCTTCATAATCGCCCAATATTTCTCTATTGGGCGAAGCTCCGGCGCGTTGGGCGGGTTCATTTCCTTTGGCACGAAGGTGACCCCGTTGGCTTCGTACCACTCCAACACGTCCTTTGAATAGTGGCACGAAGCGAGATCCGGCCAGAAGATGGTCGGGCCCTCGTGCTGCTTCAATAGTGGTAATAAGCGCTTCTGTAGGCATTCCTTAAGGTAAACCTGCCCGTTTACCGTGCCGGTCATCACGAAGGGGGCGATCCGCTTTCCGCAAGAGCAGATCGCTTGCCACACCATGTACTTTTTGGCAAACTTGGATAGTTTCTGCTTGCGAATCTCCTCCGGAACGTTGAATTTGTCCTCTGCGGAGAAGAACAACAGGCCCGGCAGCTGACGAAAGTCCGCTTTGACGTAGGTTTCGTCGTCCATTACCAGGCAATGCGGCTTCGTCAGCATTTCGGTGTACAGCTTCCGGGCTCGCGTCTTCCCCACCATGTTTTGCCTTTCGTCGCGGTTAGGAGCCTTCTGAACCTTGTATGTACGCAGGCCCTCCCGCTGCTTGGTCCGCTGGACGAATGAACTTGACAAATTCAACTTATTGGCGACATCACGGACCGAACTTCTCGGATCACGTCTAAACTGCTTAACTACGCGCTTGTGATCTTTTTCACTGACGGAGCATCCATTTTTGCCGTTCTTCACCTTCCGGTCGATGGTTAGGTTCTCGAAGTATCGTTTTAGTACTCTGCTGACCGTGGATTGAACGATTCCCAGCATCTTACCGATGTCCCGATGTGACAACTCAGGATTCTCGAAATGAGTGCACAGGATTAATTCACGACGCTCTTTTTCGTTCGATGACATTTTTTCCAAATTTACGAAAAATTGACAGTGAAGCATGGCCAACGTGATCTATACACTCTTATCTGATTATAAGCGAAAGCTGAAGATATAATTCCTAAAAATTAAATTTCTTTATTATTTCCCTTTATCCAAGTGCATCCATTTCGTATCACATGTACGAGTTTCCACTGCTCCAGCATTATGTTTATGTTCCATTTCCCACTAAAAACCAATTGAATGGTTTCTATTTCTACAAACAGAAATATACTCGTATATAGAAATTTCGATTCGAAAACCTCAAAAATATTTTTCGAAATTCGTATCGTATCGTATGTTCGTACGGCAATATGTAGTGGTATAAGATGTAAACATAAGTAGTATATTTATATAAACCAATTCGGAAGCATCAAATCGTATGAATAGTCATAATTGGACAAATTTGGAAAATATACGATGCATATAACTGACATATACACGCAAAAGTGGAGACGATATACGTATATGCCATATTTCATACGCATATAGAGCCGTATGTAACGAAATATAATTACCGTATATTTAGTACCAATTAGTGTGGCCCTATGTAAAAAAAAAGATTTTTTCTGAATATTTTTAGTTGTATATTTTTTTTAAAGTTGACTTCAAAACAAAGATAAAACCACAAGTTTTCACTCTCTAACCCCCATTCACTATTTTTCCATCGTGATTTATTTATTTTTATAAACAGTATCTAAATAATACATTTATTCGCCGTTCGTCTGACGCATCACCAGCGAGTAGGAAGCCTCATTGAATGAGCACAATGAATTATTGAAATTCATCAAATCACACATGCCACCAACACCAACTGGAGAGCATGTGATCCAATGCACATATTGTTAAAGACGTTGCTGGAATCATGGAAAGCGACTGCACTGCAACGCGAAAAATTGTGGATAACGTGGAATTCTAGAATGAAATAACAATCTGGAGTCGGCGAGATACACATACCGTTCATAAGACACTCTCCATCGTCTTCTTCAATAGCACCAACATTCGCCGTCTCAACGTAGTATTGCTTGAGTCATTTTTGTTGAAATTTTTATGCCAAGCAACACGCCTTGAATGTATTCTGAGTGACAAGCCCTACAATATGTGTGACCAACGTGCAAATCAGAAGAAATTTCTTTGACGAAAAATCCCCCATCTGAAAGAACTAGACGGATATTGCACAAGTTTTTTGCAACAAGATCCTGCCATAGGAATTTCATTCACTATAAACATCATTACTCTTCTTGAATATATGCTTATGAACATTATGAACAGAGAAGACGAAACAAAAAAGAGAGTGCGCTCGATTGATTTTTATGTGTTACGTTGTCAAGAGCTATGTCAACAATATATGGTCGACATGTACGCGAAGGAGAGTGGATTGAACCCGTGATCGTGCCTAGTAATCAAAATATATTTTTGACGGGACGAAGTTCGCCGGGTCAGCTAGTGTGCGTATACAATACTGCATACGATACTAGGATGATCGCTGTACCGATATACCACTTAATCCATCAATGACATAAACAATCGTGTTTTTGCATTTTATACGATTTCGGATACACATGATTACATCCTTTAAAAGATAGTTCATACGATTGTAATTTGATACGAATTTATATGAGACTTAGCATGTGCAAAAGTTATTTGATTTAATGTTTGCTGGATCGCCTCCTATTTGGCATGTATATGCTAGTTACGCGCGTCGAATACCACCCAAAAAAATGAGGTATATGATGATGTATATTTGTTAGTTATACGATTTAATGTTAGCCGAGTATACTCTTAATTTGAAATTTCTCAACCAACTACTGTCTTCAATGACATTGTTCATAAGTAAATTTTCCAAGCGTAGAATTTGCGGCATCCAACGTTCGAACAATGTGCTGTCACTATCTACCCGTTGAATCAAGATTGATTAAAATATACCACGTGACAAACGAGCGAAATTCCGAGCGCCTCATCCGCAAATTTCTCGCCAACAATGACCCGTGCGCATGCAAATTGAGAGCGATAAATTCGTATCCGATTTGCGGCAATTCCGCGGAACTTGGTGCGTTTGTGTTTGTGGAGGAGGGGGGAGTGGATGCTGTGGACCGAGCAGCCAATCGCCAAGAAGCGAGTCCCATAAATCAGTGACATCTTATTCAATTCGCAATATAATGAGCATACCTTTCGGTCAATAAATATGAGTGGGAGACAAATTGAATAATTCAAAATGTTATTATAATGGGGTCTTTTGTGTTATCGATGAGGAATCGAGGTTGTAGTCGGGTTGTTAGGGAGATTTTTGTTGTGTTCTGGTAGATCTGTCATAAATTCGTGAATAATGGGATGCCGCGAAGAGAATTCGGTAGGCGAAGATATGATTTTTTTTCAGCAAATTATGTCGGTCGAATACGGTGAGCACCCCGATTGCACACACAAGGTTGAGTTATTATCCAATCTCGGAACTCGGTAGATCGAATCCCCGCGATATACTCCATCATCGTGGTTCATTGTGAAGAGTACTGAATACGTCGGCAGTTCCGGTGACACATCCGCGTCCGTAATGATGACAAATTCCAGCGTTTCGTTGTGGACGGAGATATCGGTTAATTCAATGGGCATTTAATTGAAAGCTGCCGCTACTTTGGGATGAGCGAAATACGCCATATCTTGGGACTTTCGAGGAGAGGTTAATTGGATGGCATAAATCATATGCTGATCGGAAAATTTGACACAAAAATAATGGCAAAATCGGCCAAGGAATCGATTTATTGAGATTGGTATGGATATTTACCGAAGTGGTTGATGTAAACGTCATTCAGTTTTATCCTCTCGAAAGTTTATCAACAAAGAACAATGGCGATCATTCATTCCAAAAACAAAATAGTTCCACTCGAAACCCGACACCCACTTATCGTATTCATTCTCTCCGTTATTAATCAGTGAATTTTTCACGGCGAAATGAGTATTTGTTCGTATGATGTGCGGATACGAGGCCTAGCGGTGACAGCAGAATAAAAACGCTCAAAGCACACAATGGCTGGCTTACCTGTCGCGGATCTCGTCGGATGCTGTGGACGAACAGGAAAAGGATGGTGGTGAGGCAAGAGAAAATACACGCCTCGTCATTCCATGACCGCCATCGACACCACCAAACCTCCGTTTGAAATTTTCATGCGGTGTGATTGAAGCTTTTGATGACTGTCTCCCGCAGTAACAGTGCCAGCAGCGAGAACACCGATAGGAATGAGGGTAAACTGTTTACACGCTACATGTTCCAATTTGTGGGAGTGATTTTTCATCCAACTTTTCGGATTCCAGCGCATTTGGCGAGACTCAACAACGCGGCTCAGATGGACGACTGATGGGAGGGAAATAGGTTTGATGTGAGCTGTCTTTTTTTAAATATATATCCTCCTGTTGTGATGATCATGCATTTTGGAGCTCTGGGGCCGTGGAATTTTTTTTTCAACGCTCCGCCTTTCTTCGCCTCGTTCCGTGCGTGATTGAGGTTTTCTAGTTTTCGAAATGGAGTGTTTGTTGTTTGAAGTTTGTTTATCCTCTAACAGATGATAGGTATTCGATTGGAATGATACTCTAAATTCTACGGAATCCTATTCCTATTGTTTATTATTGAACAAATGTTTCATTGCAATCACTTTGTAGTATGATGTAGCCTAAAAGTACTGTTTTTCGCTGTTTGAATAATGCAGATTGAGCACGAGAAATTCCGGACACACAAAAATACTGTCATTTATGTAGTGTACTTATTTTCTATGTATATTCGACTTGTGAACTGTCAATGTTCGGTTCGATTCGAACCTAGAGATACGATCAGAGATAAGATCGAAATAAAAGACGAGTCAATGGTTTACTGTGTTACAATAAATTCACATATAGTAAAGTGGTGACGAGGAAACTATAATCTTATTCTCAATATTTTACACATACAATATTCTCTCAATATTTTCAATATTTTACATATATAATATTCTCGCAATACTCTCGATATTTTATATTTCCAGTTAAGGTAACCCGGCCATTACTCCGAAGTGTGTATATCACAGTTATATTCGTACAAACTAAGCTCAGAGAACCCGAGGCCCAGAGAATATTACGCAGCATTATTTCATCGGACGTAGGAAAAAAACTCGTATCGGAACAGAAAAGTGGATCAGGAGAATCGATATTAATTGGTGAGTCAAACAATTGTTGTTTTAATTGCGATTATACCTGGGACTTTTATGTTGAGTTATCTATTGAATTGAGTTCCATTTTGTTTCCTTTGTTTCTTTTATTCACCTCTTAATTTAGGTGGATTGTTCTTCGCATTTGTATTGAACTATTGTTAAACTACAAAACGTTTTTCATCTATTTAAAAAATTTTGGATTCTTTGTTATACTAGTTGCACAATGAGCAATATGGCACTTTCAATCGAACCATACAGGAGGGGTAATTCCTTCAACGAATGGTTTACTCGGTTAACATATTTTTTCAGAGTTAATAAAACCAAGAAGGAAGATAAAATGGCATATTTTGTTACCCTTAGTGGGCCTACTATTTTTCAAGAATTGAAACTATTGTATCCTACGGGGAATTTTTAAAAATTTCCTTTTGATGAATTAATTTCGAAGCTCAAGAACCGATTAGATAAAACGAAACCAGATCTGGTTCAGAGATACAAATTCAGTACTAGAATTCAACAACAAGATGAAAGTACGGAGGATTTCGTTTTATCTTTAAAGTTACAGGCTGAAATTTGCGCGTTTGAAAATTTCAAAGAAGTTGCGATTCTAGATCGCATAATTGCGGGTTTGCGGGATAAAAATTTACGACAAAAACTTCTTGGGGAAGAAAAATTGAAATTAGCAGCAGCGGAAAAGATTATTGCAACGTGGGAGGTTGCTAAAGCTAATGCAGGTTCAGCGGAAAAACATGGAGATTCTTCAAGAATTGTGGCAGCTATTGGGAATGATCGCAGTACCCATTATGATGCGGCAAAATTACTAGTGCCTATAATTCTCCTAGGGGATACCAGGCGAATAGAGTGAATGAGGGAGCTGGAAGCAGTAAAGAACCTGTGAAGGGTCGTTTAGGATTCAAATCTTATAATAGGTTCCATCAACTGAGCAGAGGAGGGCGTGCTTTCAACGAAACGAAGACAGGACCCCCCAGAATAGTGGAAGGACAGAGAGATGGATACAGGCAATGGCAACGACCAGATTATTCACAAATGGTTTGTAATTTTTGTGGTATGAAGGGGCATATTAAGAAAAAATGCTACAAGCTCATGAATCTACACAGAAATGCAGTAAACTGGGTTGATTCATTCCAGTCTGGTCCTTCAGAAGATAGGCACACAGTTGAGTTGATGGAAAGGTTGTTGGAGTTGATGGATGAGGACCAAGGAATCAGATGGCGAGGAAAGCGATTCAGGTGATTTGCAATGAATGATGGTTTCGTCTATTAACAAAATAAGTAATTCGTGTTTAATTCAAGTACACATTGAAAATATTTTGTTGGACATGGAGGTTGATTTTCTAAATTTTCCATCCGATTAAGAAAATACGATAAGAGACTTGTAGTGGTTAATGGATCAAAGCTTAAAATTGAAGGAGAGGCAAAGGTCTTAGTGAAGTTCAATGGTAAAGAACGCCAAATGCAATTGTTAGTACTGGACTGCGATAACGACTTTTTTTCGTTATTGGGTCGAACATGGCTGAATGAGCTTTGCTCTGATTGGAGGAAATTCTTTACAGATTCTCTCCAAATTAATAATTTGAATTTAGAGGCAAGTGAAGAAACAGTTCAAAATTTAAAGGAACGGTTTAAACAGGTATTTGAGAAGGATTTTAGTCAACCAATAAGAGACTTTAAAGCAGCATTGGTTTTGAGAGATGAGACTCCCATTTTCAAAAAAGCATATGATGTACCCTACAGACTGAAAGACAGAGTTGCGGATTATTTGGACAAATTGGAAAACGAAAAAGTCATTACACCAATTGATACTAGTGAGTGGGCGTCCCCGATAATTATATTGATGAAGAAGAATGACAATATTTGATTAGTCATCGACTGCAAAGTTTCAATTAATAAAGCGATAGTTCCCAATACCTGCCCAATACCTATCCTTGACCCACAACACAAGATATTTTTGCCAACTTATCTGGTTGTAAGTTCTTCTGTACACTTGATTTGGAAGGCGCATATACTCAATTAGAATTGACAGAAAGATCTAAGAAATTTCTCGTTATCAACACTATGAAGGGATTGTATACGTACAACAGACTTCCACAAGGAGCATCATCGAGTGCTTCCATTTTCCAACAGGTTATGGACAGGGTATTGAATGGAATTGAAAATGTTTCGGCCTATTTAGATGATGTCCTAATTGCGGGAAAACCCCTAGAAGAATGCAAGGGCAAATTGTTAACAGTTCTGGAATGTTTAGTGAAGGCGAACATTAAGGTTAATTTTGAAAAATGTAAGTTTTTTGTATCGGAGCTCCAATTTTTGGGGCACGTAATCAGTGATAAAGGAATAATGCCATGTCCTGATAAAATATCTACTATTGAAAAAGCAGAGGCACCCAAAAACGGGTTGGAACTAAAATCATTCCTAGGGTTGATAAATTATTATCACAAATTTGTCCCACAGATATCAGGGAAGTTACATCGTTTGTGCAATTTATTAAAAACAAATGTTAAGTACGCTTGGGTGCACCCGTGGCCGAGTGGTTAGCGTCTCACATTATCATGCCGGGTGTTCGGGTTCGATTCCCGTTCTGGCCGGGGGATTTTTTCGTCAAAGAAATTTCCTTCGACTTGCACTGTGATCACGCGTATTCTAGAGCTTGCCCCTCGGAATACATTCAAGGCGTGTTATTTGGCTTAGAAAATCTCAACTAAGTATTAATAAATGACGCTAGTTAATGCATACGTTGAGATGGCAAAAGTTCCACAGAGAACGTTAACGCCATTCAAGTACGCTTGGAATGAAATGTGCGAAAAGATTTTTTCAGAGAGCAAAAAGTTATTTTTTTTTTCCAAAATATATATTTTTATAAAGGCTCATATGGCGTTAGCCTCACGGGGCCGGGAGTTCAATACTTTGACAATTTTTCTCATTATCTATGTTAGTAATATGTAACCGATTACTCGAGGTTAGTATTACAAGTGTTCTCATAATTGGGATGTTGCAGTCTTCAGTGCTCTGTACGTGTGCCCGACACGGGATACTTCCTATTGGGATGCAGCTGACCATTAATCAGCAACGCCCCCCTAGTCTGTACCTCATATCTAGCGTGGTGCGTCTTTCTCGACTCGAGGAATCCAGGATAGAATGGTCACTAGCCGGCGCAATCATCAGGTGGTGTAGAGTTGTCATGAGCGGTACAACCTTTGGCTCTTGTTGAATGATCAGTGGACTGCACAACCTTTGGCCCGTGTGTCTGTAATTATTGTAATTATTGATTAATGCTAATTTCCTTGAATTTTATGTACCCAAAAAACCAATGGTGATGGTGTCGGACGCTTCAAGTTATGGTCTCGGCGGATCAATAGCTCATGTGGTAAATGGAGTGGAGAAACCTATAAGTTTCACTTCTTTTACTTAAAATTCAGCGCAAAGGAAATATCCTATATTACATTCAGAAGCGCTAGCCTTGGTTTGTACGATAAAAAAAATTTCACAAATATCTTTATGGACAACATTTCACAGTTTATACTGATCATAAACCCCTGGTTGGTATATTTGGTAAAGCTGGCAAAAACTCCATTTTTGTAACCAGGCTACAGAGATTTATCTTGGATCTGAGTATATATGACTTCGATATTATATACAGACCATCAAATAAATTAGGAAATGCAGATTTTTGTTCAAGATTTCCCTGGAAACAGGATGTTCCTAAAGATCTAGATGCAGAGGTCATTCAAAGTATAAATTTCAGCAAAAATTTTCCTTTAGACTCCAAGATGATCGCCGAAGGAACTAAGACTGATGAATTTTCACAGAAACTAATCTCGTACATACGAAATGGACGATTGCCTGCTTTATAAGAACAGAGTGATTGTGCCTTTAATTTTCCAAAAACAAATTCTTAAATTGCTACATAGTAACCACGCCGGTACCGTCAAAATGAAGCAACTAGCAAGACGGATGATTTATTGGTTCGGCATTAATTCGGATATTGATAAGTTTGTTTCTGGTTGTGAATAGTATGGCTGTTTGCAATAGGTCAAAGGAAACGGCTGGATACCGACTTCGAAACCGTTTAGTAAAGTACAAATTGACTTCTTTTTTTTCGAGCACCGCACGTATCTGCTGGTGGTAGATAGTTTTTCTAAGTGGATTGAGGTGGTACAGATTGTAACAAGGTATTGAGAAAATTAGTGGGGATTTTTGCTCGATTTGGGTTGCCTGATGTTTTAGTGTCGGACAATGGTCCTCCTTTTAACTCTTATGGATTCACAAACTTTTTGGAAAGGCAAGGAATAAAGGTATTGAAAAGCCCACCATATCATCCTTCAAGTAATGGACAAGCAGAAAGATTGGTAAAAACAGTTAAAGAGGTCTTAAAAAGATATTTACTAGATCCAGAAATGAAAGAGTTAGACATGGAGGATCGGATAAATATGTTTCTATTTAATTATAAAACAGCGGAAGGGCAATTCCCGGCAGAAAATATATTCTCTCATAAGCCAAAGACTCTGTTAGACTTGACTAATCCCAAGACACATTATAAAAACTTACTAACAGTACCACACTTGATACAGTCAAATGATGGTAGGCATATTAGAAACGCAAGCGGGACAATCCCAGGACGTAAAAATGAGGCTATAGAAACTCTGATGGCTGAAGATGAGGTGTGGTACAAAAATAACAATCCCCACCATCATGCGAAATGGTTAAAAGCAATATTTATTAAAAGATACTCTCAATATACATTCCAGGTACGAATTGGAAACGCGGAAACCGTGGCTCACAGGACTCAAATTAGACCATATAAAGAAATGGTCTGGAGGCATCCTAATGTACTGGTCACAACAAGTGGAGTAACAGAAAATCACGTGCAAGAGCCCAATAGCACAATCAGAGAAGGAAACGAAAATGAAGAATTACCGGAAGCATGCGAAGAAAGAAAGGAGGCGCCAAAGGGTGCGAAGAAAAGAAAGCAGCATGAGTGTTTTACACAAGAGCCAAGAAGATCGAAAAGAGCAAGAAAGCAAAAGAAAGAAGAGAAAATTTTTATTATGAATTTTGGGCCTTCTAGGTTTTATTAGATTAGCAATAATATAACATTTTAATTTATTAGTTGACAAAGGTCAATATCGATGTAATAATTACATATTCTGAAAAGAGGAAGAATTGTAGTGTACTAATTTTCTATGTATATTCGACTTGTGAACTGTCAATGTTCGGTTCGATTCGAACCTAGAGATACGATCAGAGGTAAGATCGAAATAAAAGACGAGTCAGTCTATTCAGAAACGTACTACAGCGTGGTTTACTGTGTTACAAGAAATTCACATATAGTAAAATTTATTTTTTTATAAGTCAAATATTTCCACTGAATTATGTTAAGAGTGTCAGGAATCACACTATACATTCGTTGTCAGGATAAGTACATATGTTTACATCATAACGACACCGAATAAATGTGTCGCCAATCGATCCGGAACGCTCGTACTCCACCATGGAGATCTCTTTTCCCTCATTTTGAATATCGAAAACAAGCTTTCGGAACATTCTAATTAGATAAATATATATATTTTTTTTTATCATAAATATATAAATATATAGTGTCATATGAGAGTTAAAAGGTTTGCTATCTGTTTTCAACTAAAGGTTTTTATGTCTCTAAAAATGGCGAATGTATGTGCTAGTGTATGAAAATAGATTCAAGCTCATAATCGTATGCTGGTAGAAATCTCTACTCGATTTCGAAGGCATTGGCCAATTTCCGAATTCCATCATTACTATGGTATCCCTTGTTCATTGCAACTATCTCTAGCTTTGGCCTTGTCTACGAGTTTTTTTGGTGTATTCGGAAGGAATATTTAGCAATTTTTTCATCAAGTGGTTTTTAAAATCGTTATTTATAGAAATTGAATGGTTTCTAAATTTCCTACACTGATAACTTCCTTAGTTTTTTACTGGGATTGATGTCGGAAGATTGTGGAGGAATATCAACAACTTTTGAGTAATTGTAATGTAACCATGTGCGAACTTTATATGTCTAGAGCTCTGGGTCATTATCTTGGAAAAACTTGAATCCACAATTCCCTCACATTTTGTTGATACTTTGCTTTATATTTTCCCTCAGGATGTTGTTACTCTCTGTTATAATACACTAGCCAGAAGGGCTAATCCCAAAAAGCCCTCGATCTCTGGTCTGAGCCATGGGGACCATTGAGGGTGGGCTTGCAACTGACTCTTTTTACTTGGCTAGCTCGAGCTTGATCCTCGGAGGCTCACGGTCGGCTCACTCTCTATGTGGACGCAAGTCAAGGATTCTGTTTTCAAGTGAAAACAAAGATAGATTCTTTCTTTTCCTTTTATTGACTTACATGTGTGTGTGTGTGTGTGTGTAAGTGTGATGTGGCCGGTCGGTATTATCGGGCGGAATATCGTCGTGATAAGTCCCTCCGCGGCTCAGAGTCCCTGTTGCGTTGGCAACTCCAATTGCTCGTCGATTGGGTACTTTGTGGACGACAGCGGTATCCCTCTGGATTGGCGTAATCAGCGGAAATCGATTCCAGGATAAAACTATTGGGTCCTGATGGGAAAAATGGAAAGCTCCAAGTTACTACTGGGTATTGCTCTTTATCGAAATTCATCCCTGATCCTTTCGTCCTTTCAGGTCGAATGGCCGTTTACAAATATTCTATTCGAATTTTAGAGAATTGAATCGTTCAATAAGCTTTTGTTGTGCCGTCGATAAAGAGCTTTATTGTGGACCCAGTAGTGCTTTCTTTTTCCCATCGTTCCCTTTTTCGCATGTCGCTTGTTAAACCGCCTATTGCTCAATCCACGGCTTTTATGGCGTTTTCGCCCGACAACAGGTTTGTGTGTTAGGTGTATGTGTGTGTGTGTAATTTTTTTTAATAGCTAATTTTAAACCTACTTATTTTTAACTTTTCTATACTCTAATTTATTTAATTTTATTTCTAACTTAATTAATTGAATAACTAATTTCTAAACGGTAACAATGTTTAAGTAAACATTCTGATCCATTACACCATCGATGAAAACCAAATTGCTCATATATGCACCCTCATACCATCCCTCCACCACCACCATCTTTGAACGTTGCTTTCAGATTTTTTAACGTTTAAGTCATCGTTGGTTTCTTCCATACGAAACGATAACAATCGGAGCCAAAAATATTAAATTAGGACTCATCAACGGAAATAACATCTTACCAGTAATACATTGATGTAAGTCATGCTGTAGGGTGTTTATTTCCATTTTAGGGTGGTCCGAAAACACATTTTTTTCGCCCTTTTTCCAAAAATTACTTTTTTCGAAAATTCATAGCCTATGAACTATAGGACCGATCCTAATGATTGACATATCAAATTAAAACTAATCACCTGTTAGCAAAAATATTCCAGTTGCAGAAAGTTTAAGTTTTGTTTCCGTTATTATTGATTGTATTTGATTTTTGATGTTTTCATGGCTTTGAACTTGCTATCTATGTATATATATATATATATATATATATATATATATATATATATATATATATATATATATATATATATATATATATATATATATATATATATATATATACAGGGTGGGCCATTTAAAGTGGGAGGATTTGTTTTTGCAATAGCAAAGTAAAGAAGTGGAATTTTAAATTTTTTTTTTTGAAATTCATTCATTTTGGTCCAAGGAGATTTGTTCTAACTACTTTTTGATTATGATATCTGGTAAATGACCGCCTCTGGCCTTGACCGCAAAATGTGCCCTTTTTTCGGCATTTTCCATCACTTTGCCCAATGTTTCGGCCGATATGGCAGCAATTTCTTGTCGGATATTGTCTTTCAGCGCAGCCAGGGTCCTTGGTTTACCAGTGTATACCTTGGATTTTAAATATCCCCATAAAAAAGTCAGGAGGCGTCAAATCAGGTGATCTCGGTGGCCAGTCATAATCGCCGTTTTTCGATATTAATCTTCCGGGGAACATTTCGCGCAATAATTTGGTCGTGGCAGCCGCTGTATGGCATGTAGCGCCGTCCTGTTGGAACCAGTAATTGTCCAATTCATTTTCACGAACAAATGGCAATAAAAAGATGTCTAACTCTTGCGAACGATGGCGACCTGATGTCGATGGAGTCTCTGCAACACTGGCTCGAACGGCATCAATATTCTCGTCGAAACGTCTTGGTCGTTGTCTGGACAGATGACTGGCATTACCAACACTACCAGACGATATAAATTTGGCATATAATCGACGTATAGTGTTGTCTCCAGGCGATGTTTTAACTTTATTTTTATTTTTCCACGCACGTTTAGTTAACACAATTGAGAAGTTATTTTAAATGTAGAGCTGAACAATTTCAGCGCGTTGTTTAGGTGTTTATTGTTCCATGGTTAAAATTGTACTGAAATGACGCTTCCAACGCGGTATGACATTTGTTAATCTGACATCTCTGTCAAAAGTTATGGGGTTGCCAGATGCTTCCACTTTAAATGGCCCACCCTGTATATATATATATATATGTATATATATATATATATGTATATATATATATATATATATATATATATATATATATATATATATATATATATATATATATATATATATATATATATATATATATATATATATATATATATATATATATATATTTTTTTTTTTTTTTTTTCAGAAAGCTGAGGGTGTTTCACATAATATATCCAAAAATCAGAGATACGATTTTTGTCGTTTTAATGTTGTGATTTTTCAAAGTCAACCGACGGTTCGAAAAATCATGTTTGCCTTTTCTTCCAAAAATGATTTTTTCAAGAATTCATAACTTTTAAACTACTGGACCGATTTAGATAATCTACATATAAAATTGAAGCCGCTTTAATCTAGTCTATCCGTTAGTCTTTTTTGTAAAAAAAAATATTAGACTTGCCACTCAGTGGATTCTTGTTGCACAGATCTAGTCTAGTGGCATAGGAATATTGAATGAAGGCTAAGAACAAGGTAAATTTAAAAAATCATAATTCAAAAACGAAAAAGTCACATCTTTGAATCTGGATATGTTATGTAAAAACGTCAGCTTTCAAAAAAAAATTATAAAAAAGTATAGCATCCTCTATTTTAATCCGAGAAAACTATGAAAAACTAACAAAATCAATAATTACTAAAACGAAAATCATTTTTTTTCGGGAATATAGTATTTGTTTTAAAAAAGACTAGATCATTGGCTTCGATTTGATATATTATATGAATCGGTCCAGTTGTTTAAAAGTTATGTTTTTTCCAAAAAAGTATTTTTTGAAAAAAGGGGGAAAATTTCAGTTTTTTAACCATCTGTTAAATTTGAAAATTAATAACTTAAGAACGACAAAAATCACATCTCTGATTTTTGGATAATATTTGTAAAAAAATCTCAGCTTTAAAAAAATATAAAAATTATAGCGCCCTCTAGTTCAAAGCCATGAAAACAACAAAAAACAAATACAATCAATAATTACTCAAAATCCAGATTTCTGTCAAGGGTAGCATTTTTCGAAAAAAGAATAAGTAATTGGCTTTAATTTGATATATTGGTCATCTGGATCGGTTTAGTAGTTCAAAAGTTATAAATTTTCCAAAAAAGTAATTTTTGGGAAAAAAAAGCGAAAAAATGATTTTTTGGACCACCTTAAAATGGAAACGGGCACCGTAATGAAAAAATTAAAAATACAGGTCTAATATTTTGCGATAAAGAACAAATCTACAACTTCTCATGAAAATCTGTTAATCACTATTTCGGTTTGACATGGAATGACTGTATTCATATATCAAACCATCAAAATGGTTGCGAAAACACTTGAAGAACTATTTTCGTATTATGTTGAAATATATAAAAAAAACACCTGGCATCCCTACTCCTGACTACGAAGCAGAATGGCAGTTTGTGTGCGTGAAGTATATTAATTTTATAATCGAAATAATCATCGCGATTGTCAAAAATGATTGGAACCATCTGGTCACTCACATTTCTACTACCATCATTCACCACAACCATCACTCTCGTTAAGAAAAGTTGTAAACAGAGCGATCGGCAGTGAGAGGCGTTGGAACAAACCATCATTAGGTCAGATGTCAGAAACAAATGAGTGTGCATCACAGCTGAGTATTCGGATCACACGGGCCGTGAGAGGAATTGAGTGGCTATGGTCGAGTTTTTTGTGACATTGACGGTGATGGATTACAGCCTACCGGAACGTTATAGGAATCAAATGAAAGCTGGTCGAATAAACTAATTGGATTTAATCAGATGAAAAAAATGTGTTAGTCCACAAAATCTTTGAATTAACTGAAAGAAATAAAAAAGTTTCTACTCGATGTTCTTGCCCAGTACACCTGCACACACCAAGATAAAAATCGGTTCGTAAAATATTGCATAACTTGAGAGTTTAGGTACCCAATAACCCAATAATTTAGAATTTGAACCGCTCAAAACTATCTGATATAAAATATGAAAATATCCATAGAATTAGTTGAAGAAATCCAAAATAAAGTTATAAGTCAGTCAAAATCGATCAAATTAAATAAAAAATGTTGTTCGTGAAATGCTCACGAAAGCTTTTTACACAATATTATGTTCACATAAATTTGAAAAGTAACCAAAAACATTGAAAACTTTGAAATGAAACCTCGCCGCCAGCTTGAATGGTAATCTCCTTTTGCCCATCAGCTACCGACAGCACTCTGCGTAGTTTTATCTCGCCACTATTGAAATTTACCATCCTTTACATTGAATCGTTTGAGGCTTATACGGCTTGATCCACAACCATGGGTAAGTGGATAAAATCTCTCCCATAATATACAGATTGGGTATAAATTAAATCAATATTGTTAATATATCACACATCTCTCCCCCGGCCACAAACACACACACACCCAGACCCACGCATAATCCCCAAACCATCCAACACCGACCGGAGGACAGTGTCGCTCATAACTTGGCCTCGAATTCATATTCTATTTCCAGCCAATAAAATCACACAATCCGTCTGGTGCTCGTGTACATCCGTATGACACGGAATTGTGCGAGAGAAAGACGACGAGAAAGGATTAGACTCATTTGCCTCCTCCAGAGCCCAGGCCATCCAGCCGGGGGATTGAATTTGTTTGCCGAGCGGATTACACTGCCCTACAAGTGACGGCCAGCTGGGAAATGGGGCAGGTGGGATGGAATAGTTGAGGGCCGCCTCCGCTGTGGCCCGAGACGCGAGCCGAAGCACACAAGATATAAGATTATGGTCCTGAGGTTTACTTCCGTCTGTTCCGGCAATGCCCGGAACCACTCAAGCACTAATGATTGCCACAAAAGAGGATTTAAAAGGAGCAAACATATTGCCGTTCCGTTCGGGCTCTCCGGAATATGTATATGCGGGGGAAACCACGCTCCATCCTCGTCTTTATTGATACTTAAAATTTATTCATCATCCGTTAGATATTGGCACTCGAATAAGGCACAGTTTGCCCAGAGTGCCCGGTGCCGAGGTTAAACCACAAGTGGCCAAACCAGTAGTAGTATTCCCGCTCTGTATCTCTTCGAGGGGGGAAAACGAGAAAGATAATGAAGAGATGAAAGCGAACCCAATTTTATGCGGCTCATGCATAAATTCATGGTTTTACCGCTCGATAATTGAGCTACGGATTACGGAGCATCATGTGTTTTTGCTTCCCGGCCCGTTCCGAGCGGCAGCGGCATCGGCACCGGTGCCCTTGTTCGAGGTGACCATGTAATGAACGTGTAAGTAAATCTGTGATTCAGTTGTTGCACTTCCGTAGTGCACCGAGAGTGCGATTACTGTCGCACTTAGCAATGCACGACCACATCCTTTTGCCGAGCAGTTGGACAGTTTTTCGAAATCAATTCGAGCTCGGTGTTGATTAAATATGAAATCACGTTCCGAAAATATTCCAAGTCCCGCGAAATGAGAACACTGAATAATAGAGGCGGCCGTGAGCCGGTAAGCGAATCGCAGTCGAAGTTGGATACGAGCCGAATTTAATTAGTCACTAATTAAAAACCATCCGCGAAAGTAGCATTTCCCCTATTTTTCCAACTTTCGATTCTCCGGAATTCCGCCGGCCAGATACTCGAAACCGTAAAAATCCAGCGAAGCGCTCCGGCACAGGAGATTTATTTTGACAATTCGAATCATGAGCAAATTTGATTCAATTTGGGACCGTTCCCTCTCCCAACCCGACATCAATCAGCCGGAAGTGTGCGGGCGAGGACGGAGTGCCGCGGGACGTCGATGATGGCGATATGAGTAGAACACCGATGATAACAATACTCCAAAGAAAAGGGACATATACTCGAAAAGCGACACTCGACGTGCAGTTCGTATTCCCTCCGGTGGGACTCCAACGGATACGGTACGATGTGTGTCTTGGATCTCTTGTGTCGGGGACTTTTTTTTCAGGAAGAATATTAAAATGAATTCTATGATACCGTTGTTCGCAAGATCTTCTTTCCCTGTTCCCTATCTTCATGCTATTCGGTATCTTACAGATGGATCCGAGAAGTGCCATAAAAAGCAACTAACGTCGCTCTCTTCGTGGGCTCTCCAGGACACAGAGGTGAGCTGTATCTGTGTGTGTGTATGCGCATTTGCATAATGAAATTGTTCCATTTATTGTTATCGAGTTAAACTTTTGTGAATTTGTTTCTATCCGGAGGGATTTCGGTAATGGATTTAGGCTAGGGTTCCCTGGAAGAACTCACTTTCGTCTCCGAATCGGTATCGAATCAACATGATCGAACTGAAGGCTTCATAATTCACGCTAAATTGAATAAAGTTTCGTCCACGTGAGGTGCGATGTGACTGTTGCACGTGAATTATTTATTAGCAGCTGTCAGATGAGACGACCTTCGTCCGATTTTTTAACGTATATTCGCGATAGATAACAAACAACATCGTCGAATTTAATTGAATTCAACAACTTTTACTAACGCTGTAGAGAAGAGTGTGAGTGAATCATATGGAATGATATTTTAATATTTTATTTTACTTCAAACTTCTAAAGGTATCTGACAATACTCCAATTTTTTTTTGGGCTACTAAAAATGCACGATGCGAGGTATGGCTATTGAATAACGGAACTGCGCGCCTGGATGGCGCCCTAGAGGGGTGGGGAGGAAAACGAATAGTGCGTTCGGTAGCTTGAAGTGTCCGTTATAAACGTACGAAAACACGTTTTTGTCACTATAGTAGTTTGCGAGCAGAATGGAACGTGGTTTGTAGTGCGCGTCGGAAATCATGTGTGACGAAAAACACGAACAACAACGCCTGCCCATAACGCGCTGTCGATGAAGCAATTTTTAGCCGATAAGGGCATTCCATGGCTCGAACATGCCCCGTACTCGCCAGATCTAGCCCCATGCAACTTTTTTCTATTCCCCAAGATCAAATCCGTGTTGAAAGGTATCCGATTTCAGTCCGTAGAAGAGGCGAAGGAAAAAGCGACGCGGCTTTTGAACGCCATCACAAAAGAATAGTTTCAGCACTGCTACGAACAATGGAAAAAAATCTATGGAAAGGTGTGTGAGGAGCCAAGGGGAGTATATTAAAGGGAGCATATTGTTGTACCGTAATTTAATAGCCATACCTCGTTATTTAATAGCCATACCTCGTATTCATTTGGGAGACATTTTCATGTAACAAAACCGCGATTTTGAAGGGATGGCAGAAAATTCTGTTTAAATAAATTGAAATTTCCAAAAGGTGATAGGCTTTTCACTGTATATGTACTATTCAGGATCTACTGTGTGAAATCATGCAGTTTTGACGTAGGACTACGTCTTTCATTTCTATACTGGGGTGTAAGTTTAAACATTCGAAAACCGGAGACCGATACTTTGAGCGTTAATAGCACCTAAACAACTGAACGGAATGGTATGATTAACACTTCATTCGAAAGATAAAATGTCTACGCGTTATATACTTGTTACTTTTTAATCCAAAAACTTCTTTCAATAGCCTTAAAATTGCTTTCAAAACAGGCTTTTGAAATACCCAATCGGTATATAAGCGAGGGCCGCTCGGAAATCCACTCAGTTATAATTGAACTGCGATTGGAGTATGTTGTCGCTGTTGTGGTAAGTTTATCATGAAAGCGCTGATGAACGGTGTCACCAAGAGACTTTTTGTGCATCTAGGCCAGGAGGACATCCATCGGTTCCGCTCGAGGCATCGGAGCAGCCGCCACACACACACATATACACACGCGAAACTTTTTTCGTTCGGTTGTTATCCAGCATCGAAAAGAATCTGAAAAGATGTTATAGTTGCTGAAGAATAATCTGCCAGTTCTCCTTGGATTGAAAATTACATTCAAGCGAAAGAGTTTATTTTAATGTTTTCTATTCATATAATAGTGCGATTAAATGCATTTTGTTTTGTGATTTTTCAATCAAGTGTAAATAACAGGAAAGCTTCTGAAGATTATTCTTCCCCATCAGTAGAATATTTTCGTACCCAATATTGGATGCATAAAACCTTGTGCCTCCAACGTAACGCTCTTGTTTTCGAAGTCCCCCAAATATTCATTTATTCATTCATTCGGAATGGATTTAGATTCAACTTCAAACAAATGATCAATAAATCAACGATAGTCCTACGTCAACTTTGCGGTTATACCACAGATATAACCCACTTCCTGTTTTTTCAATAGAATAAATAGTTTATTTGACGGAAAATTCAAATTTTCCATTTTTTCTTCAAAGGCCCAAAAGAAAAGTTGAAAGAAAAAAGTTGATGAGCCTCAGCCTAAGGGCATGGACGGGATTCTGCCCATGTTTGCATGGGAGACGTAATCACCAACATCATTAGTGTTGGGAAAACGCAATTTTGTTGTTTTTTTGCCTACAAACGTAACCATGCAAATTTTCAATTAAATAATCTATCCAGTTGAAGGATATTATCGGCAAAAAGAGGGCCTAGGAGATTTTGCGGATTAAAAAAAAAAATTTCCAATTGGAAAACGCTTGCGTCTATTTATGCGGACAATCAATCGTTTCAATGAACATTTGTTCGCATAGCTGGACGTAATCACCAGGTTGCTCTGTCTGTAGCGTCAGTAGTTACATTTCGTTATCTATGATATAACCGCAAAGTTGACGTGGAACTAGGTTAGCTTAGCAATCATTTGTTTGTATTGATTAAATTTTTGATTGAATGAAACAATTTCCGAATTCAATCGAATTCAATATATTTGCTTTGTGAGTAAACAGATTGGATAAATGCCATGTAAGGTCAATTCATGCATTGTGATAGATTATGTTTACTTGTAACGAAGAACATAATCTATTACAATGCATGAATTGACCTTAGGACCTTTCGTTTGGTACGATGCCTGGGACAAAATATGTGAACGGAAGAATTATCAAACGATTATTTTATTTTACATTTCCCTCTGAAGTTTGCATCTCTCAAGTGTACGTACTTCTCGAACCGCGAATTTGTTTGATTTGATGAACTTCAGGTACTCAGTGCCAGAAATTCAGTGAATAGAAGATATCAAGGCATATTCTTCAATGCAATGTTGAATAACCGAGCCAATGTGTTATGTTCGTACCCGTTTTTGTAAACCGTGTTAGGAAAACACTTTTCGTAGTGCAAAAAAAACATGCGGGTGCAGAAGTACCGCCGACTTGCATGAATGAACACACCTTCAACTTATACTGTGTTCAGGAAACATATTCTAGCCTGCACAAAGGCAAGCGAGTACAAAAGTACTCGCAATTGGCATGTATTTGCAAAACCGATTTCCCCAGACACCTTGGTTTTGAAGTCTTTGTTAGGCAAACACATTTCAGTCGGAACAAAAATACCCCCGACCTGCATGAATTTACAATGCCAATTCCCCCAGACACCTTGGTTCTGAAGTCTGTGTTGGGGAAACACATTTCAGTCGAAACAAAAATGCTTCCGACTTTCATGTATTTGCAATGCCGATTTCTTCAACACTGCTTGGTTTTGAAGTCTGTGACGGGGAACACATTTCGGTGAGAACAAAAATCCCCATACTTTCATGTATTCGCAATGCTGATTTCCCTAAGGCTGCTTGGCTATGATGGCTGTGTTGGGGAAACTGTACGGAGGCTGTGTTGGGGAAACGGGCCAATCAAAACAAAGTATTTAGGGCTTTTAGGGATTTTAGCCTAACATTTTACAGTTATTCAATTGTTTATCTAATGATAAATAACATTTTATTAATTGCGATAGATGCGTAGAAATATTCCCGATCAATTGATGCAAACATCTTTCCGATACAGTAAGAAAGGTTCGAGTTATAAACATTTGGAATCTTTCATTTTTTCCTGCATGTTCTGCGTTTAGGTTTTCATTTTACCTTTTACCTTTTTTTACCTTTTTGACGTGGGACTACGTCTAACGGGAGTATATGGAGGGGATACTCCCGTTAGACGTAGTCCCACGTCAAAAAGGTTTGGAGGAAATTTGGATTTGTTTCGAGTCCATGATAGTACTTTTTTCATGAATACTCTGGGATGTGATAAGAACAGCAGGTTCGCGTTTTTCAATTAAATGAATTTGTAAAGGCAATCAATGGAATGTTGGTAATTTTAGCAACATGATTTACCGATATCACAATCAATCGCATAAAGATGGTGGAGTGACTTACACCAACGGTATGAGTAAATGCTGAGTGTGTGGAATAATTCGATATCGAACCAATATTGTTTTAATTTACTACTGATCTGATTGTTTCATTATCTATTTGAAGATTCAAATGCAGAAATTTTAGGTAATTACAATACATTAGAAAAACAAAATTGCTGCTCTTTGTTCATTGCAGTGCAATGTACAGAAAATAGTAATTATATGAGAAGTGTTTCAATGGTTTCATATATTCATTTATTAGGAAACGCTAAGTAATAAGACACTATCGTGACAGGCATGTCGTTTGCATGTTGAGCAAACTTATTACATTGCGTAGAATGCAAAACGGCGAAAAAGTCGATTTTGTTCATTTTGTCGTTTACGTCTCCTATACAAACATGGGCAGTGTTATTATGTGTAGTAATTGCATTTGAACTGAGTTTTTCCATTGCTCAAAATCTGTAATTCTTTCTCTTTTGCCACTTCAAATGGAAGCCCTGAAAAAACCCTTTCCTGTATGAACCTTTACGGGTTAGATGAAATTATGTACAGAAGAAAATAATGTAAGTAAGTGTAATGATTTTGAATAAACTGAAAATTATTTTTCCATATAGAACTCTGAGTATTTCAGTTATTCTCTAGACAAAAACTGTCTTCAACAAAGTTGATACATATGAATTAAAATATTGCATATTGCTCTACATCGCAAAATGTTGGGGTTACGATGCTCGAAAAATCGCCCGAAGACAACTTTGATGTAGAATTTGAAATATAAAAGTGAGGGATAAAAACTCGTTTTTCCATGGTCACCCTAATGCAACGCTTAATCGATTATATTAAAAGGTAGGAAAAAAAAACTTTGTTCTACAAAATTCATTAAAATAACTGGGGAGAACAGAAAGCTAGATTTTTTATACCACCTAAAATTTGGTCACCTTATTTTTGACAACATTGAAATGAACGCTCCATCATATGTAATAACTTTGTCGATGACAGTTTTCTGTCTAGAGAATAACTGTCGAGCTCTAGATTTTTCAACTAGAAAATTTGCTTTACATAATACTTGAACGACCCAAATATTATGTATCAAAAATGTTCTACTGTTTTCTACTCGCATACAGCTATTTAGACTCATTTGGATTTATTTTTGAACCGGTTTTCACAAGGCTTCTCTGGTTGCGTTACTCTACTCTGACATGAAAGTGCCCTCAATAGTATTCTTGATTTTATTGTTTCGGACATTAATCTCTGGTATGTGGTACCCGTTTTGCGTATATCTGACTCCTCCCAACATCTCACGTAAACCGAACCCCTCTTTTTTCAATACTTAATGTGTAATTCTTTCAATTCAATGTTTCATAATCAGTTATAGATAGTTCAACAAGCAAGACCGAACATCCAGTGAGAATCTCTATTTTTCAAGGAAAATCATCTGTCATACCTTTTATATGCTGTAAACAGATTTGAATTTAGTCATTTTGTAATTTAAAGATAACCTTCAAGTTGAACTTTGAAAAAATCTTTTCAGCTTGCTTGTAAGGTTCAGCACGATCCGGGAAAGGATTAAAGATCTCAGGAACAGAGAATTTAAGGAAAATTTTAATAGATACTGGGAGCTTTGCTACTTTTCTTCAGCATGGAAGTTATCTAAAGTTATATCAATTCTGAAACCGGGGAATAATCCTTCCATCTATCTTCTATCCGAGAGCTGCCGAACTATCAGTTTTCTCTGTGCGCCCTCGAAGTTGTTCAAGAAATGCATCCAAAGCCGAATTTTTGCTTTTGCGGATGAGTATGGTGTTTCTCCTTAGGAACAATTTGGTTTCTGTAAGGAAAGGGCCTTCATCCATCAACTCACAGAGCTCGAGCAGTAAAAGAAGTGTAAGCAGTCAGACTCGTTGATGTGGATCGATTGGATATAAATCTGTTGCTGTTCCACTAGCCTTTGTTGGCATGAGGGATGCTGTTCAAAACTATTATCTCGAATATTTTCGAAACTGTGCATAGGCCATACATACAAACATTTTCATTTCATTTCATTTATTCATTACTAACTGACCCGGTAAACTTCGTCCCGCCCGAAATTTATTTTTCGTTATCACATCCACGTTTCCTTACTAAGCGCACGTTCTGGGTCCAATCGCAGAACTGTTCATTGATTGATCTTCCAATCAACCTCTTAAAATTATTTTTTACTATAAAATTTCAATACTTCTATCAAAACTTGACATTATAATATCAGATTATTTTCAGACACAATTCTCGTGCAAGATTTTTCAACCACTTGCAAATAACATGTCTCTCCTTTACTTGGAATAAATGTTTAATACAGAAAACGATAATACGATAAAATAAAGACAGCCCTGAATCGGACAATTCCTTTCTGGAGTTTTGCTCTTATCAACACATTCGGCGATCCATTTTTATTTATATAGATTAGGGTGCCAATGAATGTATGGGAAGAAATCGACCCTAAAATTTCAAAAAGTTACCAAAATGCTTACCACCTCGAAAAAACACCCTATGCCCAATATCAGCTCAATCAAACATAAGGGAGAGTGGTGCAAAGCGTTCAAAGTTTGAGTTTTTTGAAAATCAAAAAATCACCCGAGGGGGGTTTTCTTAAAATAAAAATTTCGATGCCAAATGTCTTAAAATTGCATGAAACGTCGAGATCTAGCGTCATCTCTCAAAAAAATTATCAGAAATCGACACTCGGGGACTTTTTTTTCGGAGTACGAGACGAAACGTATGATTTTAATCCTTTGCGGTCGTATTAAATTTGGGCATGGGTGTCGTTCTTCTTCTTGAATGGCGTTAACGTTCCCTGTGGAGCTTTTGCCGTCTAAACGTATGCATTAACTAGCGAAATAAGACGCCTTGAATGTATTCTGAGGGGCAAGCTCTAGAATACGCGTGACCACAGTGCAAGTCGAAGGAAATTTTTCTGACGAAAAATCCCTCGGCCAGAACGGGAATCGAACCCGAACACCCGGCATGATAATATGAGACGCTAAACACTCGGCCACGGGTGCGGCATGGGTGTCGTACTGGTCGGAAGTATTTTTCCTTGAAAAATCAGTGATAAATACGATACGAGATTTTGAAAAATAAACATTGTTTTTATTTTTTTGCACATGGTATGACAAATGCAGATATGCCGATCCCTTGATTCTGCAAAGCTTCAGAACATCTTCTTTCGGGCAACTTTCCACAGGAGACTTTTGTAAGGTTCCACTGAGTGCTTAGTCGTCGATAGAACTGGGATGACAAAAATCATTCCATTCTAGCGACGCGGCACTCATCATTTTCTTCTTTTTCTTTTGGGAACATGTCATCTGTGGAAACATTGAGCTGTATTCTCACCCAAAGGGGGACTAAAAGAGCTGTTCCTGTTTCAGGTTTGAGACTCTGTGGAAGAGCAGGTGCTTTGTCCCCAAATATGGGTTGGACGGGGGAGGTCCGGCAAAATCAGTCACATGGGGATAAACGTGGATGGCCTTAATGATTGAGGCAATTGTTGCGCGCGATAATTGGCTTTAGAAACGTTATGTACTTGCGCACTTTTGTGGTAATTACATAATCACGACAAAATTGATCTCGCACCTGGCTGATCTGAGGATTTTTGAATTCTTCACGGTCACTTTATCCTGGATCGTGGAAGAGGCTGGACCCGGCGGACATCGACAAGAGCATCGGTGTATTAGCGTACGTCAGTGAGTCGTGGCTTATACTGAACAAGCCAGTTGCAGGATTTTCTTTTAGATTTAAAGTTCCTTTCTTCCAAATAGAATTTTTAAAGTAGTGGCTTAGCTAGGGGCTCAATCGGTAGAAGAAATAGCAAGTTATTGTGCTAAACGTAAATAAACCCAGGTAACATGTGTTTGTTTCGCTCGGTGGTACTCTGTGTGCTAACATTCCACGTGGGTGGAATCATCTATTTCCTCAGCAGCAATTTTCCGACACACCGTTCAACAGCTAGAGCCGTTCCAGACCCCACGGTGCGGCGATAAGGTGCCAGCACTACCACATGCTGAAGAGCGCGAAGCGCTGGCGGAGGAGTTCCGCTGAACCGAGCGAGCTGCATCGACGATCGACTTAAGCGGTAGAAATACCCGCTGACTAGACCAACAGCAGCATTGACGGCCGTAGAAGGAAGCCCCGCTGACATATATAGCGGACGCAGCATATAAATTGGACAGCGCACTCAAAAAACGTCGCGAGTAAAAATCCAACCATTTATCATTCCTTGCGCAAGACGATATTGGTACCGGTACGGTCGTGAAAACATAAGAGTAGCGATCGTAGCCGAGAGAGTTGGTCGACCGAGCAACAATTACCACAGCAATCAGTTCGTTGCCCAACGTGCCTAGGACGGTCGAAAAAAAAAGTTGAAAGTTCGCTTGTTTGGGGGTTCAAAGAAAAAACCGCCCTTTGGCAGAGTCTCAGCTGGGCACAGAAACCGCGGTGAACGGTCTCCTTCGAGGGTGGCGCTTAAACCGTTCACTAGACACTTCCCCATTCCTTCAGACCCGACCGTCTTGGGTTACAGTATATGTGGTAACTTAACAATGTGTTTTGATGTGGTGTTTTTATATAAAAATTATATTTTATATTTCCGAAAAGATCAAAGACTTTTCTCTTTCAACAAACGAAGATTTTTTTTACATGAGATTATTCAGATTACATAATACAATTATGCAAACAATTATTGTGCTCTTTAAAAACAACTACTTCAACATAATTTGAACCGGTAGTTACTCAGATAATGATTATTGTGATCCGAGATTATCAGAACTTTTCGCTTTAGAGGAACAAAGATTTTGTCGCTTGAGACACTTATGGAATTATTCAAATAACATGAGACAAACATGTAAGTAGTTCTGATTCTTATGAACAATCTTTTCCACTACAACGAAGTGTTACGATGGCTAAATTTTGCTGTAATGTTTTTTGTCCCACATTCCTATGCATTCAACGCACTGTGCGTTGTCTTGTGTCTTGTCTTGTGCACCCGTGGCCGAGTGGTTAGCGTCTCACATTATCATGCCGGGTGTTTGGGTTCGATTGCCGTTCTGGCCGGAGGATTTTTCGTCAAAGAAATTTCCTCCGACTTGCACTGTGGTCACGCGTATTCTAGAGCTTGCCCCTCGGAATACATTCAAGGCGTGTTATTTGGCTTAAGAAATCTCAACTAAGTATTAATGAATGACGCTAGTTAATGCATATGTTGAGACGGCAAAAGTTCCACAGGGAACGTTAACGCCATTCAAGAAGAAGAAGCGTTGTCTTGTGTGGGTGACTACTGTGTTTGATACTGAGTATCGTTATCTATTACTCATAGGAGTATCGTTTTGATCCGTGAACAGGTTCACTAGACATCAAGCTTCGTTTAGGAAAAGCATAAACTGATACTTGGTTGAGTAAAATATAAAATCAGCATGGTTTCTTGCTGTGGTGGCTGAGAGCAGACAAACAACCACAAAGAGTTAAGTGCCAATAAAAATAATTATCTCGATTTTTCATTCAGAACATGTTGCGAAATGTTGATTTGCACGATAATATACCCTATGCAACATATTAGCTCATTCTAATTTCATTTATTTGTGTTGCAGTCGTTGAAATTTGAGTTTTTTGAAAACCGAAAAATCACCGGAAGTCGAGGATTTCGATTTTTTTTTTTTGATACCAAATGTCTTAAAATTGCACATCGAGATTTACAGATATCTCAAAAAAAAACTTTTTTCAACTTCTCCGACGGAAAAACGACCAAGAGCCAAGAAAAAAAATTTTTTTTTACAAATTTTTGTTTTCGAGGTTACATTAAATCTCGACGAGTAATGCAATTTTAAGACATTTGACATTAACAATTTTTTTCGAAATTTTGAAATTTTTTTGGTACCCAAAACCATACGTTTCGTTTCGTATCCGAAAAAAAAGTCTTCGATTTTTTGTCAAAAAAAAAATTCGAGATGACACTAGATCTCGACGTTTCATGCAATTTCAAGACATTTGGCATCAAAAAAAAATTCGAAAACCCCGATTTCCGATTTCTCCCCCCTTGGGTGATTTTTCGATTTTCAAAAAACTCAAGCTTTGACCACTTTGCGCCACTCTCCCTTAAGTCCGATTGAGCTAATATTTGGCATAGGGTTTTTTTATCGAGGTGGTGAACATTTTTTATTACTTATAGCGTAAGGACTATCCTTTTCACTTGGTACATTTGATTTAACTGAACTTAAGTTCAACGTTTCTGGGATATTCATAGACTTTTATAATAATAGTTCGATGTTATAGAGTAAATAATTTCATTGCTGATTCCTTGCGTTTAACCATGCCACACACTCGCAACGGAACCTAGTTATGGAGCGAATAAGCTTAATATCAACTTCAAAAAGGTGTTGCCTTGTACGAATAGAGTTTTCCGGTAATGAGACGTGCGACAACGAGGTAATAAAACGTTTCTTGTACGAATACTCTAAGCAGGTTGTAGTTTTTCGAATAAGTACCAGGATGATGTTGTATTTACAATTTTGAAAAGAGTTATACACGATCGTAATTTATGAAAGTCGTTAAATCGGCATCCAATTAACTGCTGTTGGAGATGAGTAAAGGGTGTGTCACATCAATTTGCATCACGGAAAAAACGCTGTAGAAAATCGCCCAGTAGACCGATCCTTTTGAAAATTTTAGACAGTAAAATAAAAACTATTAAACAACTTTTGGCATTTTCTTTTTATTCATACTTCGAGCCCAAGCCCGTATGCTCGCACCTTCCTCTTTACCCCGTCCATAAGGTTCTGTACAACGTCAGGTTGTAGTTTTTATTGAACAGAAATCAATATTCTCTTGAAGTCCGCCTCCGATTTGACAACTTTTGGGTTCTTCCGGAGGGCCTGCTTCATAATCACCCAATATTTCTGTATTGGGCGAAGTTCCGGCGCGTTGGGCGGGTTCATTTCCTTTGGCACGAAAGTGCCCCGTTGGCTTCGTACCACTCCAACACGCCCTTTGAATAGTGGCACGAAGCGAGATCCGGCCAGAAGATGGTCGGGCCCTCGTGCTGCTTCAATAGTGGTAGTAAACGCTTCTGTAGGCACTCCTTAAGGTAAACCTGCCCGTTTACCGTGCCGGTCATCACGAAGGGGGCGCTCCGCTTTCCGCAAGAGCAGATCGCTTGCCACACCATGTACTTTTTGGCAAACTTGGATAGTTTCTGCTTGCGAATCTCCTCCGGAACGCTGAATTTGTCCTCTGCGGAGAAGAACAACAGGCCCGGCAGCTGACGAAAGTCCGCTTTGACGTAGGTTTCGTCATCCATTACCAGGCAATGCGGCTTCGTCAGCATTTCGGTGTACAGCTTCCGGGCTCGCGTCTTCCCCACCATGTTTTGCCTTTCGTCGCGGTTAGGAGCCTTCTGAACCTTGTATGTACGCAGGCCCTCCCGCTGCTTGGTCCGCTGGACGAATGAACTTGACAAATTCAGCTTATTGGCGACATCCCGGACCGAACTTCTCGGATCACGTCTAAACTGCTTAACTACGCGCTTGTGATCTTTTTCACTGACGGAGCATCCATTTTTGTCGTTCTTCACCTTCCGGTCGATGGTTAGGTTCTCGAAGTATCGTTTTAGTACTCTGCTGACCGTGGATTGGACGATTCACAGCATCTTACCGATGTCCCGATGTGACAACTCCAGATTCTCGAAATGAGTGCACAGGATTAATTCACGACGCTCTTTTTCGTTCGACGACATTTTTCCAAATTAACGAAAAATCGACAGTGAGGCATGGCCAACGTGATCTATACACTCTTATCTGATTAAAAGCGAAAGCTGAAGATATAACTCCTAAAAATTAAATTTCTACAGCGTTTTTTCCGTGATGCAATTTGATGTGACACACCCTTTAATGCTGCAGAATCTGGATAGGTTTAAGCACATATCGAAAACAGCAATTGAAGGCAATACGTAGACGATCCAATGCCATTACAGATGCATTCAAAAGGAAAAAATCACCATATATGAAATGTGGTAATAGCAGGGATTTAAATAGTTTTATTTTGATAGCTGTAAGTAGTTTGTTCGATGAAATTCTTAGCAATCTTAGACCGATGTAGATTTTTGAACATTGCGCTGCTATGTGGCTATCCCATTCTAAATTGTTTTGTACAAGAAAACCAAGAACGGAAACTTTGGACACATATTCTATAATGTCATTGCCAAGTTTTAATTTAGGAAGGATGCTCACATTTAGACTTCTCTTAATAAGCATCACTTTAGTTTTTAATGAATTAATGGGTACCGTTTTGTCTCATATTCCTAACATTCTCAAATTCCGAACACTTCATTTTTAAATGTGAATTTACTAAATTTTTATGTTATAAATAATTGAATAATGAAAACACAGACATTCTTTGAAATATAGGCTTCATTCTGACATCATTTACAGGTATCGATACAGCCTATTATTTGTAATATTAAGCATTTGCAGAAAAGTGACAGTCAAAACCGATGATAAAATGTTTGTGTTAGCAAATTCCGTAAAAAACAAGCACCGTTCATTTTTCAGTTTTTGTAGTTGTTCCAACTATTTTGTTTGTTGTTTTCATGTTAAGTGCTAGAGAATGTATGAACCTACAATAAATGGGTGAAAAAAATTATATTTTATGCAGAAATATTCATTAAAATTAATATTGAAGTAGTGTTCAGAATATGAATCAAGTTTCTACGCATGATTCAAATTGCGAACACTTCATTTTTAAATGTGAATTCACTGAATTTTAATGTTATAAATAATTTGATATTTAAAACTCTGACATTCTTAGGGTTATAGACTTCATTTTAACACCATTTAGAGGTATCGATACCGATACAGCGCCCTTGGTACCGAAACCATGTAAAATATAAGAAACAAATACTATCAATAATTACAAAAGAAAAAACCATTTTTTTGCGAGCTTAACATTTTTCCAAAGAAGACTAGCTAATTGAATTTAATTTGAAGTATCGATCATATGAATCGGTCCAGTAGTTTAAAAGTTATGATTTTAAAAAAAATGCGTTTTTGCTGTTCGGAATTTAAGACAAAAGTGAATAAACATATTTTTTTGTTTTTCACCATGAATATGTATTTGTAAATCAATTTGATTGTAGTCAAATGAAACAGAAGGCTCTATTGTGTCCAGAAATCAAATAAATTCCGCGAAAGAGTATCATTTTGAGTAATGAGACACTGTTTAACGGACATCAAAGCTTAAGTGTTCGGAATATGAGACAACGGTAATACATTTCCTTCAGACCAACGCATTACTCTCGATAAATCATCGTTGACAATGGTTGCCATCGAAGTTAAGGAAAGATCAACAGCGTAGAGGTATATTTGCACATCATTAGCAAACATGTGAATTTTACAGTTTCTCAAAACTTCTGGTGAATCATTTATGTACATCTAGAATACAAGAGACCCTAAAATGGACCCCTGTGGGACACCAGACATGATATCTATACTGTCCGAGAATGTACCTTTAGTGGATACTATTTGTGATCTGCATGGTAAATACGAATGTTAGAGACATACGGCAGGCCTGGAGAACATAAGAACACTGCATTTATTTGTGTATTTGACCCTTTAATACAAGAAAAAGCATCTATTCTGCCAAAAATGATATATTTCTGCCCACTTCTGTTTGGGTGAAGCTTCAGCACACTGTTTCTAGTGAGAGTCGTTAAGTTGTTGAGTCGAAATAGTGCCCGGTTATTCACGGATTTTTGACAGAACGCCAATGAAAGATACCCAGACTAGAATGTAATTTTTTCAAGAAGCCCTCTTCATTTCAGTACGCAATGTTCTCAATCAATATTTCACATCGTTTGAGCGGCAATGCAAAGAAGCTATTATCGAACCTAACTGCTTGGCGTAGACATGCTTAAAACTCCCACCATTCCACGTCCGACACGTACAACCGCATTCTGCAGCACCAACCATTATCACCGTCTGCTGATGACACACGTGTGCCATTCCGATAAGGGGTATTGGCGGCAAACACAACATTATCTTCAACATCTATAAATGCGCAAAAACAAGCAATTCAATGAGTTTCGCCATAAGAAGAAAGTATCGATGGTTTGATGTTGGTCGTTCTGTCTGCGCTCACGTTTACACGGCCAAGAGCAGCTGCTA
Source organism: Toxorhynchites rutilus septentrionalis (assembly GCF_029784135.1). Classification (NCBI taxonomy): domain Eukaryota; kingdom Metazoa; phylum Arthropoda; class Insecta; order Diptera; family Culicidae; genus Toxorhynchites; species Toxorhynchites rutilus. The sequence goes on from NC_073744.1 coordinate 37,207,115, forward strand.
GGAAAGTTTTTTTTTCGTCTTTTTTTAACCATAATGGCAATGACATGACGACAGCTGTATTGACAATTGATACCATTTAACTAACATTTGACTCGAAATCTGACTGGTGCGATCTCTTCGACATTGATTTGTGGCCATAAATCTTTAACATCCGATTTCATGCAAATCTGGTTGCCTACCTCTCTAGATGAATGTGAAATGAAACAAATGATAAGAACGATTAGGGAAACCACGCCTTCGTGGGGGGGTGAGGTTGGTGCTGTGGGTAAAAAAGGATCGCCGAGTATTTTAAATATTTGATAACACTGATCCTTTCTGATCTCTCTATTCCCATTCTCCGTCCGAAAAGTGGTCGGTTGAAATAAAAGCTATGAAAACAGCATGAAGCATGTGTTCGACCTTAGAATTTTAGGAATTTTGTGTTTGGAAGGACAGCTTTCGGCTCGGCTGCGGCTTTTTCCCAGATTTGTGGAAAAATCACTACCTGTTTAAATCGATCCAACCAATCTTCAATGTTTGCACCTCCATTCGAAGCGACGATACATTTGTTTCGGGGTGTTCATCCATTACTAGGATTGGAATATCTTGTCGTTTTCTGAGCTCGCAAAATCTCTCGCTTTGTAATTAATTCGAGTTTACTAAAATTATTTGCCATCAGAAACCGTTGTCTCAGTGTAGTCCTCCAGCCAGTCAGTCTGCTCGCAATCAGTCAAAAGCAGTCGCTACAAAGTTAAATCCTCCCAAAAGCAGCGGCAGTAACTTCGTCGCCGCCGTACTTTGATACGAGCTGGTGCCTGCCGTCATTTTACCTCGTTCGTTCCTGTAGTCATCGTTTGACAGTCGTCATCGTATCCATTTCTCGTAGCTCATTCGTCTCGAGCTGAACAGCTTTTGCCTTTTGTCGCGTGTCGGTTCAAGTTGTTGAACCGAAGAACTTCATCTCATTTTCCGCCACCATCTCACACCCACCCACAACCGCTCACATGTGCCAGCGTGGGGGGACGTAGCAGGGGAACGTAGTCTGATCATGACAGGTTGGTTCTGTTCTTCACGGGCAGAGGGGGAAATTTGGCTCAGTCGAGAAGGTTAACTCGCTCGAGTTAACTCTGCAAACGATGACGACGACGACGACGACGACGACGGTATCGTCGTACCCAATACGAGAGAAGCAAGTCTCTGTTCCAAGTCAGCAAACCATTCAACGCCTTCTCGCTTTCCGTGAAAAGCGCTTTTAACGGGGAACACAAGCAGCAACAGCAGCAGCAGCAGCAGTAGCACTGAACCGTTGGAGACTTGATTATTTGTTGTGCGTGAGGTGAAATCCGATGCAACTGTGTAACGTCGGAGCGGGTGGAAAAGCGAACTTTTCGTAGTGGCACTTCAGCAGATTCGGAAGCGTTTGCAGTGTCAAAAGATCACTGTCTAGCACACAATTCAAATTATCGAGATTAACGATTTGCGAAATGATCCAGTAAATTGTTGGGGGAAAATAGGGAGGGATGAAATGTCCGGTTGTATATTACTTTCCAAAGAAGCAAACTTACGAAGTTTAGTCATAATTCAGCTCAAATTCAACAACTAATTTTAGTTTTATGGCTAGCTGACATGGCGAACATTGTTCTGCCATATGATTTTTTTCTAGTGAATATTTTGGGTGTGAAATAAAAGTAAAATGTAGAAAGAAAAAAATAATAGGAGAAGGTTGCCCTAATCCGACCGGTGACCCTGAGCCGATCACCCCTTGGATCTCGCGAATGGCACTACCTACCGAATTTATAGTAGCGTCAAATGAAAGGTGTCACTTCACTGACAGTTAGGTTGTATGGTAACCTTTTTCCAGCTCCCTTTATTCTAGCGTTTTGGCGCCGTTATGTGTTTTCAATGCTTAAAAGTAGGAACAGCTAGTTGGAGGCGAATGAACTGCAAAGTTTAAAGCCTCTTAAAAACAAAGAAGAAGTAGGAACAGCTAGATTTTTTACTTGTATCGATTTTTTTTTTTTTTTATTAATTCGTTTATTTTTACAGGCTCAGTTACTTAAGTTTAAAGGAGCCGAATTCTTAAATATATTTTTAAAACTATATATATATATATATAAACAATTTTCTTACATCTATGGTTAGTAAGGTGGAAAACCGATTACTCGCGGTGTGCTCGAGTTTAGAAGGGTGACATATTTTTAGGAGAAGGATGGGATATAAGGAAATTGTAACAATGTTGATGAGCACTCAATTCTTAAATCTATTCGTATATCTATAGTTTATTTACATTTCAACTTATTCTACTATTTATAGCAAGGGGACGAATTACCCGCAAAGGAAGGAAAGGAGGGTATAAGGATGTAGGGACAATCACACACGAAGATCTATAGCTTTAAGGAAAACATATATATGGGACATGTAATGAAGGTCTAACCGAGCCAACACATCTCTCACCGGCACATTGGGCTGTCTTCCTCGGGCCCGAAGGGAGTTTTCTAAATTCGATCTGGCGACCAGATACACCTCGCACGACCAAACAACGTGCTCGATGTCGTGATAACCTTGGCCACAAACGCAGAGATTGCTGCTGGCAAGATTGAAACGGAAGAGTAGTGCATCTAACGAACAGTGATTGGACATGAGTCGGGAGAAGGTGCGAATAAAGTCCCGACTCAAATCCAGACTTTTGAACCACGGTTTGAGGCTAACCTTTGGGATAATCGAGTGAAACCACCGGCCCAATTCATCTTCATTCCACTTGCGTTGCCAGTTAGCGATGGTATTTTTGCGAACTAAAGAATAAAATTCATTGAAGGCGATTTGACGCTGATATATATCGCCTTCAATTGCACCTACCTTTGCCAATGAGTCAGCCCTCTCATTACCCGGAATTGAGCAATGTGAAGGGACCCAGACAAAGGTAATGACATAACAGCGTCTGGATAAAGCACTCAAAATTTCTCGTATTCTCTCAAGGAAGTACGGCGAGTGCTTTTCCGGCCTCACTGAACGGATAGCTTCGACAGAGCTAAGACTATCCGTTACAATGTAATAGTGTTCAACAGGTCGTGAGGCGACGCTGTCCAGCGCCCAGTATATCGCTGCCAATTCAGCAATATATACCGAGCAAGGATACTGAAGACTGTGTGAGGTGCTAAAAAATACGTTGAACACTCCAAATCCTGTGGACTCATTCATAGAGGACCCATCAGTAAAGTATATATTATCACAATTGATACGCCCATACTTTGCATTGAAGATTGTAGGAACGAACCCCAATCTAAGATAATCTGGATTTTCATGGATTTTCTCCTTCATGAACAGATCGAAATGTACAGAGGAATTGATGTAGTCAGGAAAACAAACACGGTTGGGAATATACGAAGAAGGAACAACCTGCATAGAGGTGAATTCATGATATGAACTCATGAATCTAGAATGAAAATTTAGCTCGATCAATTGCTCAAAATTTCCGATCACCAATGGATTCATAACCTTACACCGGATGAGGAACCGAAGAGATAATAAATTGAAGCGATCTTTTAGTGGGAGTACGCCTGCCAAAACCTCGAGACTCATGGTATGCGTTGAGGGCATACATCCCAACGCAATACGGAGACAAAGATACTGAATTCGCTCGAGTTTAATGAGGTGTGTTTTGGCAGCTGATTGAAAACAGAAACTGCCATACTCCATCACTGAGAGAATAGTTGTTCGATACAACATAATAAGATCTTCGGGATGGGCTCCCCACCAGGTGCCGGTAATTGTACGGAGAAAGTTTATTCTTTGTTGAAATTTTTTACTCAGATACCTAATATGGGCCCCCCAAGTACATTTGGAGTCGAACCAGACCCCAAGATACTTGAATGACATAGCATGAGTGATCGGTTTACCCAAAAGTTGAAGCTTTGGTTTTGCTGGTCTATGCTTCCTAGAAAAAACCATCATCTCTGTTTTCTCCGTGGAGAATTCGATCCCTAGCCCAATGGCCCAGGTTGAAAAATTGTTCAAAGTATCTTGTAAGGGTCCTTGCAGGTCGGATTCGTTTGATCCTACGACAGACACCACTCCATCATCTGCAAGTTGTCTTAGGCTGCAATTTTGTGTAAGGCAATTGTCGATGTCGCTTACATAGAAGTTGTACAAAAACTTGTATCGATAATGAGTAAAATATTCTTGTAGATGACAAAAAATAACAAAACTCGTTAATTTCAAATGGTTTATGGTCTGCTCTTTAAAACAAGGTATATAAATTGAATTTACCTATTACCTGTAGTACACGGCATGCCGTTAATTGAAAAAAATATAGGAGCTTGTGTTCAAGACACGATTGTTGACGTAGAACTACGCTGTAGTTTAATTCAAGTCGCTTGTATAATAACAGATATACAGGTCGGACTCGATCATATATAATCGCAATTTCACTTTCAACGTCAATTTTCGAATCTAATACATAATTGAATCACAGAAAAGTTATTTTTTCTAGTACTTCTATAAAAATTCGTCCTTATAATATAAAATTATTTTCAGACACAATTCTCGTTCATTTGGAATTAACAATTCTCAGCATTTGGAAATAACATGTTCCTCCGTTGCATGGAATACATGTTTGATACAGAGAATATTACAAAATAAAGACAGCTTAAATCGGACCATTCCTTCCTCGGGTTTAGGGCACACCAATACATTTGGTCTTCCATTTTTGTTTATATATAGGAATGCGTTATTCCGTCGGAAAATTCTTTTTCACTTTCGAACAAAAATCAATTTCGTTAGCGCCAACATCAAATGGACTAACAACGCTTAGCTAATTGTAGAACATATGGGAATTAAATTTTCCGATTTTTCTCTCCGCCATATCGATCTACGGGAAGAGACGAATGCAACGAAATAAAGATGACTCAAATTGAACCTTTCCTTCCTCGGGTTTTGCGCTTACCAACACATTTGGTCTTCCATTTCTATTTATATAGATATAAGATATGGAAATGCGTTATTTCGCCTGGAAATCCATTTCCACTTACGAGGGTCACTATTTATATTTCGGGAATAGGAACAAAAACAAATAGTTAAGCTGCGAATATATTTTTATCGTTTTTCAAAGTACTCGCCACGATGATCGATACACTTTTGCAAGCGCTTAAACCAATTTTCAAAGCATTTATTCCAATCGACACGAGCCTTTTTTTTGAGCGGTTGTCAAATTATGTGGGATCCAACGTGAACATAATTTGCGCACAATTAAGTGTTCATGTAAAATTGTATATATGCTGGTGGAACTAATGCTTAGGGATGCCTCAATCTCACAATAGGTTACATGACGATCTTGCTTAATCATTTCGTGCACAGCATCGATGTTTTCTGGCACTACAGTCGATTTTGGACGACCTTCACGAAACTCGTCGGACAGCGAACTACGACCACGATTGAATTCACTATACCAGCGATACACAGTGGTTTTTGATGGAGCTTCATCGCCAAAAGTCAAATTAGGTTTATTGACGCACTCTTGTTGTGATAATCTACGTCGACAGTCGTAAAAAATCATCGCACGAAAAAGTTTACGATTCAGTTCCATTTTTTTGCCGAGACCAAACTTTCAACTAAATATAAAATAAACAAATAGCGTCCGTATGACAAAATGTTCTGAGTACGTATATCGTCGAAAATGTCAAACTTTACGATGGAACCGTCAGATGGACTCACATGACATCAGTGTTGCCAATTCCCGAAATATAAATAGTGACCCTCGTACGAGCAAAGGTCAATTTCGATAGCGCAAATATCGAATGGACTAACAACGCTTACTATGATGTAATTTTCGAACATGTGGGAATTCAATTTTCCGAATTTTCCGACCTTCCTTCAGGATTTTCCGTTTTTTCTCTCCACTATATTGATCTACGGAAAGAGACGAATACAACAAGATAAAGAAGGCTAAAATCGGACCATCCCTTCTTCGGGTTTTCCGCTTATTAACAGACTTTGCCTTACATTTTTATTCATATAGATATAAAATATGGAAATGCGTTATTTCGCCTGAAAATCCATTTCCACTTACGAACAAAGATCAATTTTGATAGCGCAAACATCGAATGGACTAACAACGCTTATTATGATGTAATTTTCGAACATGTGGGAATTCAATTTTCCGAATTTTCCGACCTTCCTTCAGAGTTTTCCGAAAATTTTCCGGTTTTTCTCTCCACTATATTGATCTACGGGAAGAGACGAATACAACAGAATAAAGAAGGCTAAAATCGGACCGTCCCTTTTTCGGGTTTTCCGCTTACCAACAGATTTTGCCTTACATTTTTATTTATATAGAATACGGCTGCATGATTTGCACCAACAAACAATCGTCAATCATAGCATCAAAAAATTAGGCGATTGTTGCATCGTGACAGGGCCAATGCACACGGGAGTAGATACAAATGGGGTTTCAGCGTAGCGAAGATGCACTATTTTTAGGTACGGGTTATGAAGCACGTACACCCAAAGTTGATCTTCAACTGATGTTTTGTGATCCCGATTCATTACGAGCGAGCGTAAACATGACAGAAAATGCCATGACTCACAAATACTGGTAAGCATTTGTATAATATATATGGTACGGCAATATAAGATTAATACGAGCGAGCGAAACAAAAGACACGTTTCAAATAAGCACGCATTACTTCGCCACATATGTACCCCAGGCCCAGACCGAGATGGATATAGTTCTCCTTCATGCTGGAAAGTGTTTTCTAAGAGTAAAATTAGAAACACTTTCCAACTTCAATTTGTAATGAGATGTAATATTATCACGCTTCTGCGTAACAGCATCATTAGTTATGTGGATAGCATGGTCGTGTAAAACAGTATATCATTCCAGCCGGCCTTGGTTCGATCCCCGTTGACGCGACGTTTGAACTTTTTTTTTTGTTTGCAATCCCAAAAAAGACGAAAAAAGAAAAAAAAATGGAATGTCTGCTTCCATACATACAAACATTTTAAAGCATTGGGGGACATATTACATTATTTGCCTATTTGACGCTTCAAGGCAGGAAATGACATGTTTCTGCCTTAGTTGTCATTCTTGGTGGAGAGAATTTTGCTACCGTAGTGCGAAACCCAATCACAGGCAAAATTCCCGCAAATTTATTTTCGTGGTGATGATTCCCCACACAATTGTGTAGCTCAAAACAATAATGCAATGGCGTCAGTTTGATGCAATGAATGCAATGCCAGAGACATCAGTGAGTGGGTAAATTGGTCGCTGAATCCGAAACGAAGACATGTGATGGCGCAAAACAAGGAAGAACAAGCGATGTTCATTGACTCGTATCTAGAACGATACTGAAAGTTTGCCTCAGCGCCACAGCGTCCACTGTTTATACTCAAGGCCAAGGGTCCTTAAACTATTTTAGGCAAGAGACCCTTTTTCCAGAATGAAGTCATACCTTAGACCCCTATAGCAAAATTTCTTTGAAAATCGTGTCTTTAGTTTTTTTCTTACTAAATAATTATCACTTTAGAAATATTGCAGCTAGTTCAATGAGTAAACTTGACACTATTTTCTCATCATATTCAACAAAATAAATAGATAAAAATTTTGGTAAATATCAAGTGTAATTAATAATTATTAATACATATTACTCACAAACTTTAAAAACATTCAAATCTCAAACCAATCTATCCACATCTACTAGAATATTAAAATACGGTTCAATATTGTTGAGTGAAAGCCTTAAATCTCCGCGTACGATGATTTTCAAATGGTTCTTTCGGTTTCGGGTTGTTTGTAACCACACTGAAGCCTTCTTCGACAAGATATCATGATGGAAAAACGAGACGATATTTTCCGGCAATGTGTGTCTCAATGTTGCGTTATAACCAGACCTTATGACAACCTTGGTTGTACTCCTGCATTATCTTGCATTATCACCTTTGCTCATTCCATGGCTGTGATATAGTACAGATTTATTATCCATTGAGGAATTTGAAAATATTGAAGATCCTAAAACATCTCAGTCCTTGTGTAATGCGTCCTAGTGAGTGACATATGATAATATGACATGATCTTGAAGCTTTTGTGATAATTTTGACAAATGCAGAAACTGTGAATATTCTTTTCTGCTTAAATTTTGTTTTTAATGTTTCGTCAGAAAGGCCAATATTATTGATATTGTTTCATTCAAGTTGAGACCCTGCAGCTGAAACCCAAATTCAAAAAAGCAGAAAATCTTGCTATGCAGGGGCCTCTTGGTGGTCAGCAAACTCCAACGTGTAGAAGTAATCGAGTGAAGATTTCGTCGTTTTCGTCGTAGCTAAGCAAAAAATCGAGAGTTCAAAGAATTGCTTCGAAGCTTATTGATAGCACTTATAACATATTGCAAAGACTGATGCGATCTAGGGCTCAGATTTTTTGCTACTGAATGCTGCCTGTGAATCACGCAATGAATGACCAGGATCTCACGCAGTTGTAACTTTCAGTGAGCGGTAAAAACACGATGACGACCAACCATAGATGGTGCACCATCAGTCACAATGTTCTTCCATGGAATACTTTGTCGGTAAAAAAAAACCGTTCCACGGCCTGAAAAAACTGATTCTCCTCTGTCTCCATATAGGGTAAAAGGGGGGAATTTGGACTACCTAAGCAAATTGCCTAATATTTCCAAACCAATACGGTCTAAATAAAAAATGTCACATTGTATACTAAGCTACACTTGTTTGCTCTCAATCAATAATGTTTAATCATTATATCAAGCTTTAAACTACCAAATATATCATAAAATAAAAGAGATGATTTATGAACATTAAAATTTGATGCGGGGTGTTTTGGACCATCTGTGGGGTGATTTGGTCCAGTGTGTGTTTCATCGAAAAAAACATACTTATGTTTATGTAAAGTATTTTGGAATAATGTTACAACCAGTAATAGTGTTCTGAGATGTATATTCTATAGGTTGATCATAAAATTGTGGAAGAGATAAAGCTGAAGAAATAGAGAGTTCATGCATTTCCGTTAACCAAAATCACTCTTACTTCCGCGGACTTTGCAGTTTTAACAATATAAATAATGATAGTAATAGTAATAGTCATAGTACTAGCCATAGTAATAGTCACTGTAATAATAATAGAAATAATAATAGTAATAGTAATAGTATTAGCCATAGTAATGACTATTGTAATAATAATAGGAATAAGAATAGTAATAGGAATAGTAATATGATTACCATTAAATTATTAGTAATAACTAATTGCACCAGTAACACCGGCTGAGTATATCCTCTGGCTTACCTTCTCCACTAACACATATCCTAAATTCCCGAGATATTTATGAGAGGTCGTAGAGTTCTCTCCATCTCTCTGAGGTAAATATCGAATTAACATTCCTTCCCTTTCCTTAGCAGTTGCAAGGACTTGGCCAGGACAGTTCTTAACTGTTGGAGAAAGCACACCTTCATCTAAGAGATATTATTAATCATCAGCAACGGAAGTAGGCTAGCTTTTAACTGAACAGTTGTAGCATACGCATGAATCATTCGACGATCATTTATGACTTTATGACTTAGTTGGACTTTTACACCCATATAATTTTGGAACGAAATCAGTTCATTTCCTAGACATGTGCTTACTAACATTGTTCTGTTTCAATCGACATACTGATTAAGGCGGAACAATGACTGTGAGTCATGTTGATTATTTTTCAATCATCATAAGTAAATCTGACGCATAATTGCAGCGCAGCGCGCGACACATACTTTACGACCATACGCGAGCGTAATAAACTGACCCACTTTACGACCGTGCGCGTATACTCGATGTAAACATAACAAACACGCGCCGAGCAAACCAAACTTCTATGTTTATGTTTATGTTCATTTCTTTTACTAACTTAGAATAAGGAAACGGAAATGTAAGAAATGATAAAAACCTTGTGAGTCGAATAAAGAGGGTGCAGTAGTGCAGTCGAACAGTAGAGTTCAGAACGAAGACGGAACGTGTTGTTCTTACCGATGACAAAGTCCGTTGGCGGGACCGATGCCTTCAGATCCGCCACTTGGCGACCGTTCAGATCCGCCACTTGGCGACCGTTCAGATTCCGACACTTGGCGACCGCGACAAAAATAGATACAAAAATCGATGAAAGTGTTAACAAGTTATGCTTTTTTTGCCCGGTGCAAACATAATCGATGGAGCCGATAAGTGAAGAAGAAAAAGCGAGAAGTTGAGTGCAAATCAAGAATTTTTTCGGTGCAAACATAATCGATGGAGCCGATAAGTGAAGAAGAAAAAGTAAAAGATTTAGCGCAAATCAAGAATCACTGTTTGTGGCCCACGTTGGCAAAAGTATGAAATTGACCACGCAGATGTGTGGATGTGTTGAGATTTTTCTCTCCCAAAAAAAACATTATTGGTGAAATGGTGTTACCCGTGTGAGACAATTGAAAAACTTTTCTAAAAAAAACATTATTGGTGAAATGGTGTTACCCGTGTGAGACAATTGAAAAACTTTTCTAAAAAGGCATGGTTGGTGAAATGGTGTTACCCGAGCGAGACAATCGAAAAATTCACAATCGTACAACAGTGAGAGACATGCCAGAATCATCAAGTGACAACCCTCAGCACAGTAGTGTTATCTAACAACAGCATCGCTAAGTGTAACCCGCTCTCCAACATAGCATATAATCAATCAGTGAATAAAATCGATCGGAGAAGGCGATTAATCGGTGACAAAGGAAGCTTTACAGAAAGCAGATGTAATCAATCAGTGAATATAATCGATCGGAGAAGGCGATTAATTGGTGACAATGGAAGCTGTACAGCCAGCAGATACGGGAAGCGTTACAGGAAGGAACGGAAACTGAAAACTGGCCAGTCCACCATACCTATGGCATGCCGAGAGGAACATCGCAGTGAGAAAATTTAAAAACACAATATTTTTATTATTACTTTATATGTTACCCCGACAAGAAGATAATACCGCAAATTAATATTAATAATTCAAAACGGAATAAACGGAATAGGAATTGTTACATTTAAAAGGCTCAAGAAAAAATTAATAAATTGTTTTTTTCTCTTTTCCTCATTTGAAAAAAATTGAGAGATGGATAACCCAGATGAATGGGAAGCATTTCTAAAATTATTAAAGGATGTCGAACAAGGAAAAGGCACAGGGCCTTTTGCCCCATTGGATAAGGATGATTTCCCAAAGACATTAGAGGAAATAATTGAAAGAATTAAGCAACTGCCAGGGGATGACCCATTAACATGGCATAAGCATTGAGCTAAGATCAAATTCGATAAATAAACCAATGTGCCACGAAAAAATGGGCCTTTTTAATTCGAAAAAATACAAAATACGGGGGATCCCCAAGTAAATATAATAAACCATTTAGAACACCACGCGGATTTGCATGAAAACCAGCAGTGGTTACTCTGTATAATTCTAGCGGTAGTAGTAATATTGGCAATCGCCAAATTATATAAGGCATACAGAGCATGTGCTAAAAACGAAGCGCTACGAGCGGCACGCTCAGTAGCGGCGATACAAAATGTGTAAAAAATCAAGTACCAACAGAATTTTTTTTCTCTTCACAAAATAAAACACAAAACATGATACAAACAAGTTGTTATTATTAATAAAAAGGAAAACGAAATTATGACAAATGAATGGATGAACTACAAAATCAACTTGACTTACTTGAAGGAATCAACGCGAACTTAAGGAAAAAGCCGAAAGATCGAATATACAATCGATCTATTGTACAAAAAAAGATTAGAGAAACAAGAGTGGCTCATGACCGCATAATTAATATACTTGCAGTATTGGAAGATGATATCTCCACTACTACATTTTTGCATATAAACAAGAAGGCTAAAGAAATAGCCAGTTTCAATTATTATTATTTGAATCAATTATTAGCAAATACTGTAGAGACAAAGTTTAAATTCAAAACCATCGCGAAACTAGCAATTCTAGTGCAGCGTTTGAACAAGAAAAATATACCGGAAGAAGTCTCATTAAACATAACCGAGGAGGTAATTACACCCAAAAATGTTGAAATAAATATAATAGAAGAGGTCGAAAACATTAATGTAATAATGGCGAATACGATAGAAATTATAAAAACAGTCAGTGCATTGATGCCATCATATGATGGATCTGCCTACAAACAAGAGAGTGTCCAAGACGCTCTCGACGTAATTGAAACATTAATAACAGATGCCAATAGAGCTACTGTTATCAACGCAATACTAACAAAATTCACGGGAAGAGCGAGAAATGCGTTCGCTCAAAAACCTGAGACCGTTGAAATAATAAAAACAAAGCTAAAACAAATCGTTACTCCGACGCCACCGGAGACAATTTTAGCAAAACTATCGTCGTGCAAACAAAAAACCGACGTAGTATCATTTACTACAGAAATAGAAGCGCTTGCATCCCAACTGGAAGCAGCATATATAGCTAAGAAAATACCGAATGAGGTAGCTAAGGAACATACAACCAAAGAAGCCGTAAAATATATGGCTTCAGGTCTGAAAAACAGCCAAACAGCACTTATATTGCGAGCTGGTACATTCAACCAGCTACCTGATGCTATTAATAAAGTATTGGAAGTTGATTCTGTAAGCGAGCCAAGCGTGCTCCTCACGCGGGCTCGGCAAAATAATCAAACTAGGTCACCAAGAATTGACGAACAATGGAGAAGCAGAAACGGTAATAATCGATTAGATAATCGTCAACCCAATAATCGCTTCAGTAACAGAAGTGCTAATCAGCATAATAATAATTTTAACGGAACGCGGCGATACCAATTCAATCGCCCCGATTACCGAAGAAATCAAAATCAGCAATATGATGGGTACGGTCAACGTAGCGACCGCTACAACCAAAACAATAACAGAAATGTAAACTACCAAAATTTCAATGCCAATCGTGGACCGAGAAATGTTTATACAGCGGAAAACCACGAAGAGCCACTGGCTGCTCCCCATGCCAGTTGTGCCTCACAAAACAACAACAGAGGGGAACCACAACAACCGAATCATGGTCAAGAGCAGCAAAGTCAACACCTGATCGGACGTTAGATGTATATAATTGAAATGTAAATTATTCAAACTTTGTCACAGTAAGACTAGAAATGTGCGAGAAACCTGTCACATTAATTGTTGACACAGGTGCAGACATTTCAATGATTAAAGAAAATACAATGAGACCAAATGTAAATATTTACACCAACCAAAATTGTATAATAAAAGGAGTTACTGATGGAAAATTAAAAACCATTGGTTGTACATACACAAATATAATATTAAATAATTTTAAAATAGCACATAAATTTCAAGCAGTTACAAGAGATTTCCCAATTTTCACAGACGGAATCCTTGGTCGTGATTTTTTAATAAATTATGGATGTAATATATGTTTAAAAACTTGGTTATTGTCCTTCGAATTAAATTATGAAAAATTCGAAATACCTATTCAAGATAAGTACCAAGAAAATATAATAATACCACCACGGTGCCAAATAATAAGAAACATTAATTTATTAAATATTACAGAAGACAGCGTAATAGTTGCAAATCAGATAAAACCTGGATTGTTTTATTCTAATGCATTAATAAGCAAAGATGCACAATATATTAATATAATGAATGTAAACGACAATTATGAGCAGATTTCAATTAATGATGTGACTGCCAATATTAGAATATTATCTGCAAGTAAGTTTGATATGATGGAAACTAATAAGAATCCAAATAATTCCAAGCAGCGAATTACTAAACTACATGAGGTAATCAAGATACAAACGGTACCAGCAGAAGCCGAAACGAAACTATTGAAACTATGCGAATCTTTTCATGATATTTTTTCATTAGAAAACGACTCGTTGACAGCTAATAATTTCTACAAACAGGAAATTCAAATGCAAAATAATAATCCTGTGTACATCAAAAATTATCGTACACCTGAAACTCATAAAAAAGAGATTGACAGACAGATCGAGAAAATGCTTAATGAGAAAATTATTCAACACTCAGTGTCCCCATATAATTTTGGTTCCGGTTTGGTTTGGTTCCTTTTGGTTCCGAAAAAGCAAATCGCAGACGAGAAGAAATGGCGATTAGTAATTGATTTTAGGCAATAAAAGGATAATTGCGGATAAATTTCCTTTACCCCGCATTGATGATACTTTGGATAATTTAGGTAGAGCAAAATATTTTACAACACTTGATCTTATGTCAGGTTTTCATCAAATTGAACTTGACGAAGATTCCAAAAAATTCACAGCTTTTTCAAGTCCATCAGGACATTACGAATTCAATCGTTTGCCCTTTGGATTAAATATTTCTCCCAATAGTTTTCAACGTATGATGACAATCGCTATGAGTGGTTTACCACCGGAGTGTGCGTTTTTATACATTGACGATATAATTGTGGTAGGTTGTTCTATTAACCACCATTTGAAAAATTTAAAAACAGTTTTTGAAAGACTTAGATATTATAATTTAAAATTAAACCCAGCCAAATGCATATTTTTCGGAAGTGATGTAACTTATTTAGGTCATCACATATCACCTAAGGGAATTTCAACAGACCCTTCTAAATATTCAGTAATCGAGCAATATCCAACTCCAACGAACGCTGATGATGTACGACGTTTTGTAGCGTTTTGTAACTACTATCGACGCTTTATACAAAATTTTGCTCAAATAGCACAACCTTTGAATAAATTATTAAGAAAGAATGTTAAATTTAATTGGACGATTGAATGTCAAGAAGCATTCAGCACTTTGAAGAACAAACTCTTATCCCCACAAATTCTTCAATTTCCTGATTACACCAGAGATTTTATACTAATCACAGACGCTTCTAAAGTAGCATGTGGTGCAATCTTAGCCCAAAAACACGATGACATTGAATTACCCATTGCATTCGCAAGTAGAACATTCACAAGAGGTGAATCAAATAAATCTACCATTGAGCAGGAATTAACTGCTATTCATTGGGGAATTATGCATTTTCGACCATATCTATACGGACGAAATTTTATCGTCAAAACAGATCACAGACCACTAGTGTATTTGTTTTCTATGAAAAATCCATCTTCAAAGTTAACCAGAATGAGATTGGATTTGGAAGAATTTAATTTTGAAGTTCAATATGTAAAAGGAAAAGTAAATGTAGGAGCGGATGCGCTCTCAAGAATTAAACTAAACTCGGAAATTCTGTCAGACTTATCAGTATTGAAAGTCACAACAAGGGCAGGAAGCAAAATAAAAGAACAACGACTTGAGCAACAAGAAACACAAGTGATGTCAGATATAGAGCCTGATCAACTCAAAATATTTGAATCACTCAATATAAATGAAGTATATGATTTACCAAAGTTAAAGATTGAAAAGACGCCTATAAATAAAACGAATGGCCTTACATACAAAATAATGAATAAAAAATGCAACAAGGATCTGACTCGAGCGTCAAGAATCCAAATGGAAAATGATGGAAAAATAGAGCCATTTGTGCCAATGAGAAGAAATGAAATAAAAGAAACCCTAGGTAAACTACTAAAAAGTATCGATGAAAAAGCAAATAATTTGAAAATTGAAAAAACCCAATTTTCCATATTACAACATTAAATGAATTTAAAGAAGCATGCAACGAACACCTTTGTTTTGTACAAATTGTACTTTATCAACCTAAACGTGAAATTAAGAGTTCACACGAAATTATTGAGATAATCAGAGAAAACCATGATTCCGCAATTGGTGGACACACAGGTATTAACAGATTATATCGGAAATTAAAAGCTATTTACAATTGGCCAAATGTGAAGAAAACTATTGCAGATTATATCAGAAACTGCATTAAGTGCAAGGAAAACAAACATACAAGCAGAACTTTGGAAAACTTAGTTCTTACACCCACACCACAAAAACCATTTACGTCAATAGCTATGGATACTATTGGTCCTTTCACCAAATCAAATACAGGCAATAGATACGCATTAACAATTCAGTGTGATTTATCAAAATACATAATTATTAAGCCGATACCAGATAAACAAGCTGAAACATTAACCAAAGCTTTTGTTGAGAACTGCATTTTGGTATATGGTACCCCATCCCTCATTAGAACGGATCAAGGAACGGAATACAAAAATGAAGTTTTCAACAGAATCAATGACATGCTTCAGATAACACATAAATTTTCAACGCCTTATCATCCAGAAACCATTGGTGGTTTGGAAAGAAACCATCGTTGTCTAAATGAATTTGTAAGACAATTCGTCAACGAATCGCTAAGCGATTGGGATGACTGGTTGCCTTACTACGCATTTTGTTACAACACAACACCTCATACAAATTTTCCATATACACCATTTGAGCTTATCTTTGGACATATTGCAAATTTACCACAGTACTTGAAAAACCCGAAAGAAATTGAACCAATCTATAATTATGAACAGTACTACACAGAACTAAAATTCAAATTGAAATTAGCAGCATTAAGAACTCAAGAATTACTAAACAAAATCAAAATAAAGAGACAACAAAATCAAACAGTTATTTCAAAACCAATTACATTATCATGTGAAGATTATGTTATGTTACAAAATGAAAATAGAACAAAATTAGACAGAATATATAATGGACCATATAAAGTTGTAGATATCCAACACCCAAACATTACCATATTAAATGAAAATACAAATCAGACACAAACAGTCCATAAAAATAGAGTAATCAAATATGAAACATGAAAGTCAAAAACTACTATTATAACATATGTTGGAAATATAAACATTATAAACAACTAACACTAGAAATAAGATTTTACTGTAAAGATTTTTGGTTTGGAATTCTTTAAAAATGACTTCGCGTAGCTGCATCATTTTTCTCTCAGGGGGAAGGTGTAGCACTCAGTTCTGAATTCGTACCACCTACAATATTGTGAAACTTGCTCAATGCTAATGCTAATGCTAACCAGTAATAGGGTTCTGAGATCGATACCAGGTGTCTTGGCCAGATTCCAGACCAGAAAAATTGGATTGAGATCATCTCGAATTCTGCATGGATTTTTTCACTGTTGTTCGAGCATTTTCAAATGCTTGGTCAAAGAAATTCCGTTCTTGATGGCCTGCTTTGCTGTTTCAAGCTCCTCGTTGTCTGCCCATCCTCTTTTTGTAATTCAGTGGCATCTGGAATCAATTAGACCAAAGAAAAACCTCCCAATTCACCCCACAAAAACGTGTCCATGTCACCCCACACTACATGCAAACATTAAAATGCAAATAATTTCATTTATTGTTTTCAAACCTACAGTTTCGCCGCATCAAATTGTTCCTCTTCTGTATGCGAACAGAACTTTACTGCACAATACACGAAAAGTTTGTTTAATCAGCGGGAAAAACCTTAAAACCACGATCGGAAAATTCACATTTTTTGACAATCAAAGTGCTTGATGTGTACATGCTACCATTTCCCTCCACCTGTCGAATTTTACCAAACTTTGTTCACGTTAGTTACATACGGTTCATTAATAAAAGAAGATGACATTATAAAAAATCCAAGTTGAGACGTACTTTTTGAGATAATGGGGTGGTCCAAATCACCCCGTATGTCCAACTCACCCCGTGTTACCCTATGTAGCAAAAATCAATTCTTGGCACATATTTTCATCTATAGTATATCGAACATACCCAAATACCCAACCAACAAACGCATGGAAACGAAAGTTACGTATCGTTTATTCTGAAAGTCGCGTAGCACTTTGAATTTCTGGTACGATTTGCGATTATGTGCTCCTTTAATTTACTCCATTTTTACTTTACTTTGAAAAATCGGTTAGAAAAAACGGCTGAACGTATCAATATGGAACGTCCACTGATGTTGATGTTGCAGAATTTCATCAGATTTTGTAAAGCACTGTAAAAATCCTTTTTTGGCACTTTTCAAACATCGTTGCAAAAAATTAAAAAAAAATTTTTTTTCGTCAAAGTATCAAATTATCCTTGTGCAGAATTTATATTTCTTCATCAAAGACGAAGGGGTAATTTTTCATTCAAACTAAAATATCTCTGTATGGAAAGGTCCTACAGGAACGTACTGAAAACCAAATGAAAGCTAATTGTTAAGCTTAATTGGATGTGCTGTTGAGATTATTAGCAAAAAATTGTGTTAGTCCACAAAATTTTTGGAAGACAGAAAATATCCATTTTCAAACGGTTTTATTTAGATTGCCCTGTAATCTGTTTGTATGTTTGTATGTTTGTATGTTTGTATGTTTGTATGTTTGTATGTTTGTATGTTTGTATGTTTGTATGTTTGTATGTTTGTATGTTTGTATGTTTGTATGTTTGTATGTTTGTATGTTTGTATGTTTGTATGTTTGTATGTTTGTATGTTTGTATGTTTGTATGTTTGTATGTTTGTATGTTTGTATGTTTGTATGTTTGTATGTTTGTATGTTTGTATGTTTGTATGTTTGTATGTTTGTATGTTTGTATGTTTGTATGTTTGTATGTTTGTATGTTTGTATGTTTGTATGTTTGTATGTTTGTATGTTTGTATGTTTGTATGTTTGTATGTTTGTATGTTTGTATGTTTGTATGTTTGTATGTTTGTATGTTTGTATGTTTGTATGTTTGTATGTTTGTATGTTTGTATGTTTGTATGTTTGTATGTTTGTATGTTTGTATGATTGTATGTTTATATGTTTGTATGTTTGTAACATGTTTGTCTGTAGCGCTGACCCACATTAATAGAAATTTGACTACCTTTCTGTTGGCCGATTGATCTGAAATTTGGAACACACCTTTACCTCTATAGTCATTATAAAACTGTGTATTTCATGATCTTGAAAATCCAAAATGGCGGCCGCTACCGAATGGCGGATCACATATTTTCTCAAAACCTCATCGATATGGGTTTTCCAATACCCCATCAATATGGGTATCAAATGAAAGGGCTTGACTAGTAGAATACGGTTATTTATGAAAAATACGAAGCATGGCTGCCACTACCAAATGGCGGACTACATATTATGTCAAAACCCCGTTAATATGGGTATCAAATGAAAGGGCTTCACTAGTAGAACACAGTTATTCATGAAAAATACAAATCCAAGATGGCTGCCACTACAAAATGGCGGACTACATATTTTCTCAAAACCTCATTAATATGGGTATCAAATGAAAGGGCTTGACTAGTAGAATACGGTTATTTAGAAAAATGCAAATCCAAGATGGCTGCCACTACAAAATGGTGGACTAGATATTATGTCAAAACCCCGTTAATATGGGTATCAAATTAAAGGCCTTGAATAGTAGATCATAAAAAATCCAAATCCAAGATGGCCGCAATCACAAAATAGCAAATTACTTTATTAAACGGTTTTATTTAGCTTGAACTGTTTGTATGTATGTAGGGTTGTCCCACATTAATAGAAATTTGACCAATAGAAACTAATCGAATTTATAAAAAACATTTCTATCTCTGCTGTCATTTTAAAACTGCTTATCTTGAAAAATTCAATTTGGCCGTCGCTATAAAATAGCTGATTCCGTATCATCTCAAAAAGAAGGTTGATTGAGATATGTGTAGCAAACGAACGAACTTGACTTGGAGAACACACTATGTATTTTCTGCAATCCACTCAATATCGGTATCATATGAAATTATTTGACTGATAAAATACAGTACAATGGTTTTATTGTAGAGAAATATTCTAATGAATCAGATAATGTACTAAAAACTAGAAAATAAAATAAGTAAAAAAACTTTTTAAGTTATACGGTTTAATTGTGATCAAACATAATAATGTACTAAAAGCTTGAAGATAATCAGGCAAGTAGCAGTTAGTAGTTATCACACTTCTCCTTCTTTAGTGTAGGGCATTGATAAGACTAAAATAAAATCGTGGGACACGTTGAAATTTCCATTATTCACAATTAGCGACTTCATCATATGTCCCACGATTTTATGTTTAGTATTATCAATGCCCTGGACTAATTAAGGAGAGGTGTGATAACTGCTAACTGCTACATGTCTAAGTATTTTCTAATTTTTTAGTATGTTTAATCACAATTAAACCGTTTAACTTGAAAAGTTTTTTTATTCATTTTTTTTATTTCTTCTCGGTATTGTTGTCCACTACACCTACACACACCAAGATAAAATTATATCCTATCGATATGCGTAAATAGTTCACGAAGTTACAGCTTGTCAAAAATCGCTTGAAATTTTCGACATCGCACTATTTTTTTTGTCGAGTGCATATTTACCTCGATCAATGCATAGAAGTCACTACAAGAGATGGAATAAAAATGCAGACGATTTTTAAAATTTTCCTTACATTCGAAATGCGTCAAAATGACGCGTCGCGTAAATAGGGGTCGATTTTCAGACCTCGTTAACTCCCAAAATCAATTTTCGTTTATGTCGACCCCTGGGAAACCGAAATGGACCCCAGGGGGTCGATATCGACCGCTTTGAGAAACCCTGCTCTAGGCAAATATTCCGCTTCATTCTTCTTCTTTTCCTTTGCTCACGGAGACTTTGAAACTTACGATTTCCCCCTCATTGCTCGTCGATAAGTTGCTCGCTATTTAGGGCATGGGTAGAAAAGCTCACAAATCAGCCGTACAAATATATGGGAACATGGAAACGCTTCTAGTTTTAACCATTCCACACCAAGGGATTGTAATGCATAGCATATCAAACAAATCTAGTTATTAACGTTAACCTTATTTCATAAAAAAGTCACAGGAGGGTTGTGTCCGAGACACGACCGCATAGTTGACGTAGGAATTCGTTAGGCTATCTGTTGATTTTGGATATGTTTGAAGAATTATATCGATTTGATCTCAGGGATCACATTTCGGTAGAAACAAAAGTCACCCTACTTTCATGTATTTGCAATGCTGATTTCCCCCAGACAGCTTGGTTTTGATGTCTATGTTAGGGACCCGCCGCATGTGTCGTCAATTTCGACCAATCAGAAGTGGGTATTTCCGTTAGGATAGGGGTTGAGATTTTTCAATTGTTCGATAGTTAGTTTTATGAAATATTTTATTTTCTTCAATGTAGAAAATTGTTATGGAGTGCCGAAATCGATTGACGCGAAAATTTCATCAATCCATCATGAAATAGCTGATCAATAAGCGTTTGAAATTGGACAATTTTCACGATGTGCTCGAATTTCGATTTTCAATTTGTACCCAAATATGTTCCCGAAAGCCGTAATCCTACGTCAAAACGTGACCTATTTTCTGGGTGCCAACCCTTAATGAAAGACGTAGTTCCACGTCAAAAGAAGTTTACCCTTTTCAGAAATTAGTCTGTTTTTTGGAGATTTCATGTATACAAAGCTGCTTAAATGCTAAATGAATATGTTTAATTGTGTTTTTTTTCATTGGTTTTCAATATTTTAAAATATCTTTATCGAAACCGTAGACGGCGAGGCTCAAAATCATATTTATCCCTGCAATTTAGCAATGAACCCGTTCCATAGTTTACCTGTGCAGAGTTAAAGCAAATAAAGCACGCACCAACAGCGGCATCATTGGGCCTATTCCTACCGTCACAATTTATGACGATTGGAAGCCGATTCGGTTGTTGTGTGCTTCTTTGGCAGCAAGAAAAATGAACGACACCTGAATTCGATGTCGTCTGGTTTCGATCTTCGAACCAGCGCTTTTGGAGGTTCGGTTCAATTTAATATCGATGCGAGGAAAAAAATATATCACAAATCCTTTCCAAACGGGTACCACTCGATTCCGGTAGACGTCGGATGCAGCCAGGACTAGACCACACATATCGCTCTGGCAATAGCCCCCGGCAGAAGCAATTATTCCGAGGGTCGCACAATAGCTACCTAATGGTGTCTCTCAGGCAACTCCACGCACACAACGCGATACGCGGTGAGCCTATCCGAGCCTAGCAAAAGGCGGGGTGGGGGAAGGTTTCGATGGGAAGCCGAGACGTGACTGGCTGCAAATTTTCCACAATCGAGAACCGTTCTTTGTATCGCATACAACAATGGCACTCTAATGCATTTTGTGTTTCAATTGACTGTATCAATTCGCGTTTTAAGTACCGCGTGGCATGATCACCGATAGTGCAGCGTTTGGCCAACCGAGAACCATGGCGGTGGATGATGTCAGTCTGTGGGAAATCTGTCCAACTGAACCCCATGAGACGATGAGGACATCGTTGTTTTTCTGTTTTCAAAATTTGAAGTTTAGATGTCATACATTTTCAATTATTGAAATCCGTATTTAATTAACCAGTTCGATGTACGAGTTGGAAAACAACAAATCAGACGAGCGATAGGTTAAAAGCGTATCGCCACAGGACATTGGGATGTTGTTCGCCTCCGTGACATCGTTTTATTGAGCAATCACCAGCAGCATGTCATCGATAAACATCGCTTCGCTTCTATATCACTCGCTGCGGAACAGCCTCCCGGAAGCTGGGTGCACCAAGGTGAAACACGAATCCTGTAGAGGACCGAGAGGAAGGATAAACTGCCGCACGACACACGGGTGCTCATCTGTCGACTGCCACTCGCTCCTGCAAAGATAGCGTGATTTGTGTAGTAAAATATACAAACGGTTAAATAGGTCCTCTTGATTTGTGCTAGCTGGAAAAACAAAGATTCAATTATGCTTTCGAGGGGCAAATAACAGGCGGTTTTCCATGATGCGTTGTTTACTCAAGTGTCATCGTCATCGTCATCAGATCGCACTTTCAGTGAACGAACGATTATGGGAGGTTAATCGGTCGTTCGCCCGTTCGACAGCCCTATCTAATTTCACAAAATATTTTTCACAGAAAAGTATTGCACCATTAACGGTTCGGATATTGAACCGAGACTCTGAACATTGTTCAAGTTCTTCAAATATATTCTCGTTTGAACGTAATGAATCCTACTTTCCCGAAACAAACCAGAAGTTACGTCAAGTTCAAAGGTCAAGCTTTGCTTGGGGAACAACACCCGAGGACCTAAACACTCTGAGAGGAAGTGGAAAGTGAAAACATGGCAACTAATTAGAAACACCTTGAGCATAACGGGACACTCGAAGTGCGCCATGATGCCAATTTACCGAGCCAGAATTCGCTTCGCCAGACAGACAGCGAGATCTGCGTTTTATAACATCTTTGCATCTTGTTTCCCAGACCGCCCCCACCCGTTTGGACCCATTCAGGGATGCTTACACCCAAAGTCCAAAGTTGGACCATTCACGGTGGTGAACCCAACCAGAGCTCATCGCCAGCTCGGGAACAGGAAATGAACTTTCGCAATTTAAAGTGGAAACTTAATGTTTCTGTACAGGGGAACATATTTATCGTCGTTTCATCCTTTTTTACCGAATTGAAATGCATTGAAAATGTTGTGTTGAGCGGAAATATTCTTCTTTTTTTGGTTTACTCTAGCGGATTTTTAGTCTATTTTTAGATCAGAAATTTTTAATTCTTTAATATACTTGATCATTTGAACAAAATTTAAAGTAGCTAGGTAGAGGAGAGGGCTGGAAGAGAGGGTTCCAAACAATTAGTTTCGATTATCCACAGTAGATTTATATACGTTGGAAAATCTAAATTCAAATTAATACCGGTTAAACCGGTTGTCCACAGTGTGCTTTTTGCTTTAAAAATCATAAATTCGAATGAAAATACTAATTCAACAATCAAATATAGTATGATCATTCGGATAATCGTGGACGTAGTAAGGAAAAGGAAAAGTTGGGGTAGAAGTGTTGAGATTGTTCCAAAGAATACAAAATAAGTGATAAACCTTTGAATCCGCTTGGATAGTCAAAGATGATTATTTGGATTCTCTGAAGATGTCTAATTAACATTTTCATACGATATGAGAATATCGCAGAGTGAATTTAATAAAACTTGTTTGGCAAATTACTATTTATTTCAGTTCAAAAACAAATTCATGAGTAAAAATGTACATTAGAGTGCCAATGAAAATGTTCATCTCAAATTTACGAACGGGACTTCCTGAAAAATGTTGATTTTCGCGAAAAAATACACTGTACCAAATTTCAACCCAATCGGACTTTATTTACTAGTGTCGCAAAGACGACAAAGTTTGAGTTTTTCGAAAACAGTAAAATTACCCGAAGAGAGGTGGTACATGAAATCGGAATTTTGGAAAAAAAATTATGCCAAATGCCTTCAAGTTGCATGAAACACTAAACACACTAAAAAAATCTTTTGCTGTTTTTTGTTTGTTTCATTCAGTTGTGAGTTACAGGGTGTTAACAATGGAGGAGAAAATTCGGTACATTTTACACTTTTTTTTTCATAAATGCGAAAATGCAAGCCAGACCGCTGGGATTGTGAATGATGTTTATGGTGCTGATACTGCAACAGCAAAATAACGAAGGGGTTGTATTTCAAAAAACGGTTATGATAATTCATTTTTGCATGCTGATGTAGATTGTCTGCCAAATCGGTAGAGATATCGATGGCACCAGCTGAAAAAACATCGTTTCGAATGAAACGCCTATGAAGGCTCGCACAGCAATGGTATGTTCCTTGAGGTGACCTCATACTTTTGGCTGTAATTTTCCAGCGAATTCATGTATCGCAGTGGGCATGGGCTTATATAATAAATTTTTTTCAACTTCCAGCCCAGGATCCCCCCTTAAAGGTTTCAGTTGGTATATTATATATATATATGTATGTGTGTATGTATGTATATGTATGTATATATATATATATATATATATATATATATATATATATATATATATATATATATATATATATATATATATATATATATATATATATATATATATATATATATATATATATATATATATATATATATGTATATGTATATGTATATGTATATGTATATGTATATATATATATGTATATTTATATATAATATTTTAATTTTTTATTTCAATGTTATATTATATAACAATATTTCTATATACAGTAGAACCCCGATTATCCGCGAAATAGTCGGGCTAGCTCACCGCGGATCACGAAAATCGCGGATAAAACAACAAATGATTAAAAAAAAGAACAAAAACCTACCACTCATTGACAAATTTAGGGTAGGTTTATAGAATTAGTATGGAACTCGCTTTCGCGGATAAACCGCACCGCGGATAATCCGCTCGCGGATAATGTGGGTTCTACTGTATTATACTTTTTTATTCATTATATACTAACATTTATTCACAATATAACTTTATTTCAAGATAGCATTTCCTCCTTCATGTGGAGCATGTTCCTTGTTGAGTGTTGATAATTTTGTTCGAGAAGAATGAGACTGACTGGATTCTCTTTTCTGTTTCTAGGTGATTAGTCCCCACACTCTGTATTGTATCTAGTTTCTAGATTGATTTATTTTCACACATCCATTAACCTCAATTTACCGATAAATTTACATAATTTTACTACTCAATTTTTATTTATATTTTCTTTTTGGTATTACCCTTATATCTGGGGCATTTTACTCAATCTTGCGGTAATTCTTTATTATAATTTAAACATCAGTTGGAGTATATAATTATTATGATGAAGATATAGAGAGGGTTACAGGAAAAGAGACCCCCTACTCCTGCGGATTTTTCCTTTATCAATGTCAAAATTAAACTAACTGATTCTTATCATACAGCTTCTATTAAGACAACGATTGAAAGGCCAGGCGCATTCGTAACATTCTACAATACATATTATTTTACTAACCATTTCCTTCAGCAGATACATGTTATGCGATAGTTACACCGACTGATTGTATCCGCAAAGTTTTGTATTAAGATTCCTTTCTAATAGTTGGAGCACTGTCATTCCCGCTGATTCCCCTTTTATCAATAAATAACTTTAACCACAATTTCCCAAAACATTTCCTTCTAGGCAGCTACTAATGTGACAACGATCGGAAGGCCAGAATACATTAATAACATCCTACAATTTATTAACAAATTCCTTCAACAGATACCACAAGTAATAGTAATAGTAATAGTAATAGTAATAGTAATAGTAATAGTAATAGTAATAGTAATAGTAATAGTAATAGTAATAGTAATAGTAATAGTAATAGTAATAGTAATAGTAATAGTAATAGTAATAGTAATAGTAATAGTAATAGTAATAGTAATAGTAATAGTAATAGTAATAGTAATAGTAATAGTAATAGTAATAGTAATAGTAATAGTAATAGTAATAGTAATAGTAATAGTAATAGTAATAGTAATAGTAATAGTAATAGTAATAGTAATAGTAATAGTAATAGTAATAACAAGTTAAGCCAGTAACATCGGCTGAGTGTATCCTATGGCTTACCTACCCTACTAACACATTCCTAATTTCCCGAGACATTTATGAGAGGTCGTAGAGTTCTCTGCATCTCTCTTAAGTAAATGTCGAACTAACATTCCTTCCCTTTCCTTAGCAGTTGCAAGGACGTGGCCAGGACAATTCTTTACTGTTGGAGAAAGCATGCCTTCATCTAAGAGATATTACCAATCATCAGCAACGGATGGAGGCTAGTTTTTAACTTAACAGTTCTGAATTCGTACCACCTACGATATTGTGCAACTTGCTCAATGCTAATGCTAATGATACTGCAACAGCAAAATAATTACTAATTAATTAATTTTCAAAAAAATATTTTTTTAAAGGTTTTTTAATATATTTTTTTCAATTTTTATTAAGATCTCTTCTGTCAACAAATGGACCGTGCGAAGGTAGCGGTTGACCAGAAAGGTTCAGAAATGGCCAACAGAAGAAATGTTGTGTTCCATCAGGACAACGCAAGGCCACACAATTCCGAGAGCTTGATTGGGATGTTTTAATGCATCCACCATATAGTCCGAACCTGATACCAATCGATTACCACCTTTTCCTCACATTGCTAAATTTCCAGAGTGATAAGAAATTGGGATGAAGAGAATATTGTAAAAATCTATTCCTAGAGTTTTTCGTCAACAATAACCAAGACCTCTATGATAGAGACATTATGAAGCTACCTTTAGAATGGCAACAAATTTTTCAACAAAACGGTGCATATTTTACCCAAATCGGACAATCCGAAGCTTATTTACCCTCTAAGGCCCGAATTTGTTATTTGTTTAAAAAACTCAATCCACTTTTATCTCGAATTTCCGACTGTCAACATAAAATACTCCTAGCAGAAAGCAGCCAGCATTAAACCAATGTGTACGTGTGATAGATGAAAATATTCTAAAGACATGCTAGTGGGGGTGAACATTGAAAATACTGTCTTAATAATTTGAAAAGAAAATCCGTGAAGCCCGTCTAAAGGCGGGGTTGGGTTTTAGAGGGTTGAAAATAGTTTTGAATTTCACTCAAAAATAATATATTACTTTTTCCCCAACCTAATATATCATATATAATCAAAATAAAGAGGATCCTCCATTTTATCCATATATTGGAGTTACATGAAACAAAGTAATTGGCCATTTTGTGACCGCGGCCATCTTGGATTTGGAACAGATTTAATGTTAATAACTACCTTTGCTGCAAACGGATGCCATATCGATCTACGTTACACAGTTTCGCTCCACCCAGCGAACGGTCAACAATCATTCTCAAAGCTGATGTCATACACAGCGGTTTTGTTAAACACGAAGTTCAAGAATAAAGTACAAATTTCTTCTAGAGGGTCGATTTGTTTTACGAAGACAAAAATCATCATTGTGGAGAGTCACAATTCATACTTTGATAAGTTGTAGCAGCGAAACAAGTTTACGGACGACAGTTAAGAGTTTATAAAGATCCTACTTTAAGGTAGATCAATTCACAATGGTCCAGGAAGTGCATTTAAGTGGAAATTACCATCTAGAGCTCGACAGTAATTCTCAAGACAAAAACTGTATCCGACAAAGTTGTCACATATGATAGAGCCCTCATTTTCATGTTGTCAAAAATAGGGTGACCAAAATTGTCGATGAAATAAAAAATTTAATTTTCTTATCTTTATAGATAGAGGCAAATATGGTTCGACAATGTTGTAATCCCAGTTATGTTGAGCAACTTTTTAAAACAAAGTTTTTTTTCTTTATCTCGAAATAACCGATGTAACGCTTTTTTCAAGTTGCGTTGGGACCACCATGAAAAAAACGGTTTTTTGTTCTAACTTGTATATTTTAAAATTCTACATGCAAAGTGTCTCCAGAAGACTTTTACAGCCTATCAAGACAAACATTTTTCGATGCAGAACTTGTCAATATCACAACTCTACTTAAAGTTATTGATGTTTCTTCCTCAAAAACACACTCTCTTCATTTGTATGTCGTTTTTTTGGGGCAAACATAAACAATGTTTACTGGTGGCATTTGAAAGAGCATTTTTGACTGTACAAAATGTGATATTTTCAAATTTATGTTATTTTTTGTGTTTGAATAAACTAAAATTGAAATCATTTGGGTGAAAAGCCAATCATAACTTTCAGTAGCATGAATATATTTACAAGTTCTACATCGCAAAATATTTATCTTGAAAAGCTCTCAAAGCCGTTCGAAGACAATTTGGATGTAGAATTTTAAATATAAAAGTTAAAGCAAAAAAATACGATTTTTCATGGTCACCCTAATGCAACTTAGAATGAAAAGCGCTAAATCGATTATATGAAAAGGTAGAGAAAAAACTTGGTTCTACGAAGTTAATTTAAATAACAAGACCTACAAAATTGTTGAACTATGTTTATCTCTATATATAGAGATAAGAAAGTTAGATTTTTTATTTTACCTAAAATGTTGGTCACACTGTTTTTGACAACATTGAAATCATGTATAATAACTTTGTCGAAGACAGTCTAAAGAATAACGATCTTCCATAAAGTTGTTTTTGGTGATTTCAATCTATGTTGCGTTAAGGTCACCATTAAAAATCGTTTTTTTGCTCTAACTTTTATATTTTAACCTCTACATCAAAATTGTCTTGGGACGACTTTTAGAGTCTATCAAGACAAACATTTAGCGATACAGAACTTGTCAATATCTCAATCATACTCGAAGTTATTTATGTTTTTTCCTAAAAACTCATGATTTCAAATTTAATTTACTCAAATACTAAAAATAACATAGTTTTGAAAATATCACATAATGTAGAGTCAAATATGTTCTTTCAAATGCATTTTTTATGATTGCAACAGACAGAACAACAAACAAATGAAGAGAGCGTGTTTTTGGAGAAGAAATATCAATAACTTTAAGTAGAGTTGAGATATTGACAAGTTTGTCGCAAAAAGTTTGTCTTAGTATGCTCTAAAAGTCACTCGAAGACAGTTTTGATGTAGAATTTAAAATATGAAAGTTTAAACCGTTTTTTTCATGGTGACCCTTGCAACTTAGAAAAAAAGCGCTATATCGGTTATTTCAAGAGATAGAAGAATAAATTTGTTTCAAAAAGTTGCTTGAAATATCTGGGGCTACAACATTGTCGAACCATACCATCTATAAATATTTGAAAGTTAAATTTTTTATTTCATCGATAATTTCGGTCACCCTATATTTGACAACATGAAAATCAGCGCTCTATCATATGTAACAACTTTGTCGAAGACAGTTTTTGTCTAGACAACTGTCGAGCTCTAGATGCTAATTTCCACTTAAAGGGTGTGTCACATCAAATTGCATCACGGAAAAAACGCTGTAGAAATTTAATTTTTAGGAATTATATCTTCAGCTTTGGTTTTATAATCAGATAAGAGTGTATAGATCACGTTGGCCATGCTTCACTGTCAATTTTTCTTAAATTTGGAAAAATGTCGTCGAACGAAAAAGAGCGTCGTGAATTAATCTTGTACACTCATTTCGAGAATCCGGAGTTGTCACATCGGGACATCGGTAAGATGCTGGGAATCGTCCAATCCACGGTCAGCAGAGTACTAAAACGATACTTCGAGAACCTAACCATCGACCGGAAGGTGAAGAACGGCAAAAATGGATGCTCCGTCAGTGAAAAAGATCACAAGCGCGTAGTTAAGCAGTTTAGACGTGATCCGAGAAGTTCGGTCCGGGATGTCGCCAATAAGCTGAATTTGTCAAGTTCATTCATCCAGCGGACCAAGCAGCGGGAGGGCCTGCGTACATACAAGGTTCAGAAGGCTCCTAACCGCGACGAAAGGCAAAACATTGTGGGGAAGACGCGAGCCCGGAAGCTGTCCACCGAAATGCTGACGAAGCCGCATTGCCTGGTAATGGACGACGAAACCTACGTCAAAGTGGACTTTCGTCAGCTGCCGGGCCTGTTGTTCTTCTCCGCAGAGGACAAATTCAGCGTTCCGGAGGAGATTCGCAAGCAGAAACTATCCAAGTTTGCCAAAAAGTACATGGTGTGGCAAGCGATCTGCTCTTGCGGAAAGCGGAGCGCCCCCTTCGTGATGACCGGCACGGTAAACGGGCAGGTTTACCTTAAGGAGTGCCTACAGAAGCACTTACTACCACTATTGAAGCAGCACGAGGGCCCGATCATTTTCTAGCCGGATCTCGCTTCGTGCCACTATTCAAAGGACGTGTTGGAGTGGTACGAAGCCAACGGGGTCACCTTCGTGCCAAAGGAAATGAACCCGCCCAACGCGCCGGAGCTTCGCCCAATAGAGAAATATTGGGCGATTATGAAGCAGGCCCTCCGGAAGAACCCAAAAGTTGTCAAATCGGAGGCGGACTTCAAGAGAAAATGGATTTCTGTTCAAAAAAAACGACAACCTGACGTTGTACAGAACCTTATGGACGGGGTAAAGAGGAAGGTGCGAGCATACGGGCTTGGGCTCGAAGTATGAATAAATAAAAAATGCCAAAAGTTGTTTAATAGTTTTTATTTTACTGTCTAAAATTTTCAAAAGGATCGGTCTACTGGGCGAATTTCTACAGCGTTTTTTCCGTGATGCAATTTGATGTGACACACCCTTTATATGCACCTCCTGGACCATTGTGCAATGGAATACACTGAAGTCGCTTTTTACGCGGCTTTTTTTACGCGGTTTTTGAAATTTACGCGGTTTATTTTACGCGGATTTTGGAATTTACGCGGTTTTTTTCTTACGCGGATTACGACATTTACGCGGTTTTTTTTACGCAGCACGTATCAACCGCGTACAAATTCAATGTGCTAATTAATGTGACTTTTCACGAAATAAGTTTGTATTGTATCACTGATTAGTAGATGAGAAATAAAAGGAGATACAGATATCATAATTGCTGCATACAACGAAATCAGTTAATCAATTGTTAAAATATGAGTTGCATTTTTAAGTTGTTTATTTTTACGCGGATTTTGGAATTTACGCGGTTTTATTTTACGCGGATTTTGGAATTTACGCGGTTTTTTTTACCAGGTTTTTGTTTACGCGGCACGTTTCCCCCGCATAAAAAGCGACTCCAGTGTAATTCAAACGTGACCGTACAAGTCTCTAAGACGACGTGAAGGGCTTAGAATGAAAGGGGTGTAAGTGATTTAATCGATTTCTCTACATCGACTCTCTCTTTTGAACATAACTTAGCTACAAACTCATCCCCAGCCGTATTTGTCAATGTGGAAGATAGGTCAGAACCTTATCTATCGGATTCTATAGCAATCTCAAATTGGAAAGTTTTTACAGTTGAGTTATTAACTAAAGAAAAAATTGATGGAGAGAAATCGATCAAGTCACTTACACCACTTGAATTCTGAGCCCCTCAAGTATAATAGCTATTGAATAGCCTGGTATTTCATACCTAGGCGCCCGTCAGCTGGTCTAGGATAGTATCACCTCCAAACGCAATGAAATGAATATCCCTTTACCTTTTGCCGTGATCATTTTATAAGGTGTTCATGCTATCCTTAATAGAACATATCAGTTGTAAGAGTAGATATTGCTCAATTAAAGTTTCCGTTTTAATAGTTTATTTTAGTTTGTTATTTATTTCATATTAACACATCCAAATGTTTGTCCATAACTTGTAATAAAGCAAAAAATTGTCACTAGGAACAATTCTACAAAGTTTTCTGCAGGCATATTATTTGTTAAATGAACAATTTAAAATGCTGGAAACATGCTGTGGAAACATTAGGGTTTCGAAAATCAATGAAAACTAAATTTTTGGAAAAAGACTTCGCCTTGGAAGACTGCGAATGCGAGTTTTAATGAAGTATTGTTATTTTGATTTCAAAACTATGATGAGTAATGTGAATGAATTGTGCAGATTTCTTTTATGAAATATAGTCATGAATAGAACAACAGTAATGAATGAGAAATTCGAAATTTCCAAAATTATATATTGGGCCTTATTATGTAATTCTAGTTGAACAGAATTTTGCTCATTAGTTCTATTTTGCTGTTGTAGATACAGTCGAGTGAAGGCTGTCGGCATATTTTTTGGAGCTGTTTGGTTTGCTTGTTGCATTCCTGATATATTGCTTTGGGGAACATTTCGGCAACATTTCAAAATATGCAATTCTCAACAAATGATTGAGAGAGAGAACTCGATTCGATTAGAATCTTTCGATTTAAAGAATACGGAAATTTGCTCGGTGTGATACTTATAGGGATCGAATTGACCGTTCGAATCAATTTACATAATAGGGGCCAAAATTTCCGATGGCTAGTTCTTATTAGTAATGAATCGGATAGTAGATTAGCCGGATACCGGAAATCCGGCAAACTTCGAGGCCAGTTTCGGGACAGTTTCAACGAAGTGACAAATGAAAATGATAGTCAGTTTCCATTAAAAAAAAATCCATTACTAACGGAATCGACTGTTATGCGAAAACATTTCGAATCGATCGCAATCACGTTCCTTTCGTTTGGGGATCATCAAACTCTATACCCCCAATTGGCAAGGTTTGCTAGAGTTTATCCTTCAGTTTCTTGCAGTAGTGTTGGCCTGGTGTACGTAGCAAAGCTAAATACAGAGACACGTACAGTCTGTAACTCCGTGCGCGAGTACGCATGTTATGATTTTGCGCGCGTGTACAGGAGGGTTAAAGCTTTGTTTTATCGTCTAGCACTACATTCATTTTCTAATGGATGTTTTAAACAATCAATATTGGTAGACCGCAACCTAACATTTGAACAATAAGTCGCCCGTAATGCCCAAAAGTTTGGCCACCCCTGGTCTGAGCAAATCTAAAATCGATTTCTATTTTTTTGAATAAGTATTTAAGTATTTAAGTGTTTATTTCTTTTAATTTGTTGAAGTATTTAACAATTTTTTTACGAAATTGAGACATGTAGCAAAGGTTTGAGAGATTCCAAATACATAGTACGCGGTATTGCTGCTGTGATATATTGCATTATATTATATAGTTTTCTTTACATTCTAACATTTCGGGCGTTGGGCATTAAACGAAAATCTCTTGCGGATGTTGTGTTTCAATTGTGCCTTAATATACCTAAAGCAAAGGAAAATTATGAACTCATAGCCTCACTATTTCTCAAATTTGTCAGGCATTGTTTTATTGGTTTTAAAAATTTCAATACTCCAAATTTACTTTATTTTTGAAATTCCAAAAATTAAAACTAATAAAGTGAAATTTCAAAAAAAATAAAAAATTAATTTCTTTATTTCTAAATTTCTAAACTCCTAAATATTATATACCCCTTGAGTCAAAATATCCTTTCCATCCGAATTGAGGATAGTCCAGTTCGATCGATGCGCTGTTTTGCATACACTGAGAGTCCTTCAAATGGTCCAATTGTGAATCACAAATAAAAGCATACAGAATGTCCCTATTATATGTGCTCCCTCCGGATCTTCTTTGCTCCTTATTCAATCTCATACTACGCATATTTAGGCAACCGCATGAATTAAACTCACCTCAATCACAACATTTGGACGTTCGCTTGTTTATTCCACTGACTATGGTGTCGCCAGTGGTAAACAGCTAGCAATTCACCTTTAAAAACGCACAGCTAATCGAGGCCACTCACAACAGAAATTTAGGAACCCAAAGCGTCCAATCTTGGGAAAGTCTGAAATGACAACTATTTGCGAAGTTAACCTGCAATGGTCATCACTACAACCAGCGACCATTCAATTACCCCCCGAGAAGTGAGGAAATAATAATGAAGAAAAAGCTCGATGCAGGTTACAGGATACCCGGGGAAGTGGTTAGGAAATAAATTATCGAAGTGTGCCGTTGGGGTTGACTTTAAGTGAGCCGCCCTTTTCTGCGTTACGCACTATTGAGTACAAAATTCCTCAAGTCAACCGAATCGTCCCCGAGGATGGAACTCTCCACAGCTGAAAGGCTACAAATTAAGTCTTAAAACTTCGCTAACTCCCTTCCCATGGCCCAACACGTTAATCACGCCAATTTTTTGTTCATCTGGCTTTTTTTTTCTTTGTTTTTTTTTTGCTCCAACCGATGATGAAAACTTTTTCCCCTTTCTCTTCCCTGCGGAAGGGGGAAGGTGGGATGGTACAAAAAGGTTGCCTGAGTGGAAATCCTTCCCAGTTTAAGGAATTGGAAAACTTTTGACAACACTTAGGTCGAATAAAGAATCCAGGGGTTCGCCATAACAGAAGCGGCTGCGTTCAAAAGTTGTCATAATTTTGGGCTACATTATGGGCGGGAATTCCATTTTGAACAGAGATTATGCTCTGCACTTTCCTTCGTGCCATTCTGTTGGTTGGGTTTTGACCAGAAAGAGAGAGAGAGAGAAAACAGGATGGACACTTTTACGAGTCAATGTAATGTTGTCGCTATGCGAAAGCGTGGACCGAATGCGGTGAAAGGGTACATTTGAGACGGACCTTCGAAGGCCAGCGCGCGCTGGCGGATTGAGCCGGGTTGATTTACTACCATTCCGACGGGTCATCAGGCGTTAATGGAACCGTTCCGGATGAGTTCTTGGCGGATGTTAGGACAGCCTTATGTTAGAGTCGTTGTGCTGCTTCATGATCTTGTGTACTTTATTTTTTGGATGGATGACGAAACGAAGTTATTCAAAACAATCTTATTGTGCCTTGGTGTCCGTATTATATTAATATCGTCATGAATTACCAACGAGCTCATGAATATTTCATTATGCATCCTTCTCGGCAAGTTCCATCAGACAAATTTTACCGTACCCGAAAATTCGGTCTTATTCTCAAATTGTCATGGAACGGAGTTTTTGGATATTTTTCATTGTTTATCTGAAGCATTTATTGACCAGACCGAGGAACATCATATGCACCAGAAACGCCGAAATGTTTTTCAGTTGCACTGTTCACTCTTACCTACCATCCTTCGATTTTCAATATGATGAGTATTCCATTAGTATGGTTTTAATAAAACAGTTTTAACACACGCCGAGAACGCATCGGCCAATATAATTTCAT
Source organism: Toxorhynchites rutilus septentrionalis (assembly GCF_029784135.1). Classification (NCBI taxonomy): domain Eukaryota; kingdom Metazoa; phylum Arthropoda; class Insecta; order Diptera; family Culicidae; genus Toxorhynchites; species Toxorhynchites rutilus. The sequence goes on from NC_073744.1 coordinate 37,242,400, forward strand.
TTCGAGCTTCGGTAATAAAAAGTCCCTTTATACAATTACCAAGTATGACAGACAGTGAGCATAAATTTCAGTTCACCTACCTTCCCCTCTCATCGATTCCCCCTCAGATCATGGTGATGGATCCATATCGGACAGAACGGATAGTTGAGTGCTCAATTCACGATGGTGGGAGTAGTTTTTGAGTCGAGCATAACAGTCGATTCTCATATAACCGATCATCAACGTTATGCTCTAATGTTGTCGGAAATCCGTACTGACTAAGGTCGTTCATACTATTCAGGCACGTAGCGTACCAAACAAGTACCGCCGCGGGCCGACAAATACAAGATATATTTACAAAATATTTAGTTGAGGTTTGACCCGCCAAATTAAATGAAGCATATGCGACACCCAGCAGCGAGCACTTGCACTAGTATGACAACATGTCGTACCAAGTTTGACGCAGCAGAAGTAAACAGTAAAAATTCTGATCAAAGGATCAAACGTAGGAAATTGGTTCAATTCTCATTGAAAAAATTCAAAAATTAAAAGAAAATTCGCCGAAAAAAAACATTTTAAAAACTAAAATTAATTTTTCTCGAAAACGTAATAGGAGTATCGGTAAGTTTCTTCGTTTTTTTTCAAACAATAATGCTTTATTATGCTAGTCACAACTTTTTCCCATTCTTCAGGCAATTCATGGACCTCTTTGCGGAAATAATCGGCCGGTTTGTCGGTTAACCACGAATCGATCGAATTTTTGACTTCATCAAAATTGGAGAAGTGCTGGTCAACCAGGCCATGTTGCATCGATCGAAAAAGGTGCTAATCGGACGGAGCAATGTCTGGAGAACACGGCGGGTGGGATAGGACCTCCAATTTCAGCGTTTCCAAGTATGTTTTGTCCGGTTTCGCGACATGCGGCCGAGCATTGTCATGCTGCAAAATGACTTTATCGTATCTTTGCTCGTATTGTGACCGTTTTTCCTTCAGTGCACTGCTCCAACGCATCAATTGTCGTCGGTAGAGGTTCCCCGTAATGATTTCATTCGGTTTTAGCAGATCATAGTACACCATACCAAGCTGGTCCCACAGCATAACCTTCTGTCCGTGAATAATCCGCGCGGCCGTCGATGTTGATGCAAGGCCGAGGTATCCATACGTTGCCCGACGTTTAGGATTGTCGTAATGGACCCACTTTTCATCGCCAGTAACGATTCGATGCAAAAACCCTTTCTTTTATGCCGTAGGAGCAGTTGTTCGCACGTGAAAAAAACGCGTTCGACGCCTCGTGGCTTCAATTCATACGGCACCCAATGTGCTATCTTTCGGATTATTCCCATTGCTTATAAACGATCAGATATGGTTTGCTAAACTACTCCAAGTGTATCTGCAAGCTAATGTTGCGTTTGTGACGGATCTCGATCGAGTAAAGCCTCCAATTCTTCATTTTCAAACTTTTTTGGCAGCCCGGAACGTTCTTCGTCTTCCAAGTCAAAATAACCACTTTTAAACCAAACCTCGTATGACACGTTCGCTCAGTTGGAGCATGGTCGCCATAAACTTCCACCATAATACGATGACTTTCCGCAACATTTTCCTTCATATTGGAGTAATGAAGTAACACTTCCCGCAAAAACACTCTCGTTGGTACGAAATTCGACATATTCGAAGTGGCAAAAAACTATGTTGTTTACACTTCAACTTCGGCATATACTTAAAAAAACGCGCAATGACAGTAGCTTTCCAACGAATGTCTGGAAATTTGATTAACTGAAATAAAAAACAAGTTACGCCATCTGTTGTAAAACCGACGCAACTTACGGTACACCTAATTTTTTTTTAAATTCTTAAAAAAATATATATATACAGTCATCCCATGCCAAACCTTTATAGTGGTTCTCAGATTTTCGTCAAAAGTGGTAGTTTTGTTCTCTATCACAAATTATGAGACCCGTATTTTTTATTTTTTGGTTAGGGTGACCATTTCCATACTAGGGTGGTCAAAAAAAAAAATTTTTTCGCATTTTTTCCAAAAATGACTTTCTTCAAAAATTCAAAACATTTGAACTACTAGACCGATTCAGATGATCGATATATCAAATTAAAGCCAATCACCTGGTCTTTTTTGAAAAAATACTATACCTGCAGAAAATTTGAATTCTGCTAATAACTTATTGATTGTATTCATTTTTTTTTTGTTTTCATGGTCTCGGAACCAAAGGCGCTATAGTTTTTTATATTTTTTCGTTTTTGAGTTATGATTTTTCAAAGTTACCCGATGGTCCAAAAAATAATTTTTTCCCATTTTTTCCACCACAAAAAAATCATAACTTTTGATCTACTGGACCGATTCAGATGATCGACATATCAAATTAAAGCCAATGAGCTAGTCTTGTGTTGGCGACGACAACCGCGAAGATGGCATCACGGCCATAGAATTGTCACCGGGGCAAGAATCGCGTACCGGGTGCATAATACGCGGCGATTGGATGACAGGAACGAAAACAAAGAATCAATAACATAAGGGCATATACAAAAGAAAATTGAAATCGAACAGAATTGAATTGTGTGAATTGAGTAGTAAATTAAAAGTAAATTGAAATAACATTGTTGAACGTGTTAAAATTAAATCGGAGAGAACAATGTAAGTTAAATCAATGTATTAGGTGAATTAAATGATGATTATTAAAATAATTACAGCTTAAAGCATACACTTACAAAAACTGTGTATGCTTTTGGGATCGTCCGGATTAATTTTTTGATTTCGCGCGTCAACATCTTGTTTGAAAAAATATTACACTCTGAATTAAAATGTATTTTGTTTTCGTAATTATTGATTATATTTGTTTCTTTATAGCTTACATCGTTTCGGGACCAAGAGCGCAATATTTTTTTATATTTTTTTCCTGAAAGCTGAGGTTTTTTCACATAATATATCCGAATATCAGAGAGGTGTTATTTTTCGTTTTTAAGTTATGATTTTTCAAAGCTAACATGTTTTCAGTTTTCGTTCAACATTTCTATGCGACTAGACTGGATGTATGTGATTATAATCCAATTAATTGGCAAATGTGTTATTTTTTCAAAAAAGGCTAGCTAGTAGGCTTTAATTTGATATGTCGAGAAAAGTCATTTTTGGGAAAAAAAAGGGGAAAATGATCTTTTGGACCATCGGGTAACTTTGAAAAATCATAACTCGAAACCGAAAAAAAACGCCTCCCTGGTTTCGAGATATGTTATGTAAAAATCCTCAGCTTTCCAGAAAAAATATAAAAAACTATAGCGCCTTTGGTCCCGAGACTATGAAAACAATAAAAAACGAATACAATCAATAATAACTGGAGCAGAATTCAAATTTCCTGCGAGTATAGTATTCTTTCAAAAATGACCAGGTGATTGGCCTTATTTGATATGTCAATCATCTGAATCGGTCTAGTAGTTCAAACGTTATGAATTTTTGAAAAAAGTCATTTTTGGCCAGAATGCGAAAAACGGTTTTTTTAATATGGAAATGGTCACCCTAACAAAATCATAAAAAAATACGGGTCTCATTATTTGCTATAAAGAACAAAACTACCACTTTTAACGAAAATCTGAGAACCACTATATCGATTTGGCATGGAATGCCTGTATATGAATAACCCTTACAATTTCCAACAAGTCGTCCATACATCGGAAGATGGGCACTTTTACAGTGAAAAAGTTTTCCTAACAACAACTTGTTTATGTTTTCTTTGAAAAAATTATATTATATTCTACAAAGTTTCATATCCTATTGAAATATGAACTTTTGTGTGTTTTGTTTTGTTTCTATCTTCTATAATTTCTGGAATAAAAGACATTTTTGGGTGTATGGTGTATGGCTTGTTGGAAATTGTAAGAACTATTTATATCTATTTTTCCGAAGTAAAAAAGCACGTTTTCGTGAAAAAACAGTTTTGATTTTCAAAATATTTTTTTTTCCAAAAATATGATCCATATTTTTTTAATAAAATATAAATAATTTCCTACATTTCATTCTTCAACCAACATTTTGTAGATTTGAAAGAAAAAGTTGAAAAAAATTTACAGTGAAAACAAATCTCACGCAAAATCTGTCAAATCTAAAAAATTTTATGCTGCCAACGGCCAGTCGAGTTGGCATGAAATTCGTCATATATAGTATACTAGCTGACCCGACAAACGTCGTTCTGCCATATAATTTATCTCTAGAGAATATTTTGGTTGGTAAAAAATAACGAATATATTTCAAGAGAGTTTGTTATGGTTCTGATCTGTAAAATTGATCTAAATGATGATTTTCACCGCGGAACATACATATGCGTTCCTCTCATTTTTGAATTTTCCCTTTTTATTTTGAATATTCTTGTTTTATATATAAAGATATGCAGAGTCCATTCTTTCCAATTTTTCTAATCATCTTTTTTTTTATATATGAAAATCAACAGATTATACCCGACAGATAAAAAAAATTAAGATAATATATATAAACATTGTTTATGTTGACTGTCTTTGGGGGAAAGCTAGCTGTTTCACGGAGATACTTTGTTTGGTAAAGATCTTGGTAAGTATTTATCATGTTAACAACAAAGCTTGACGATTCGTAAATTTGGTCGAAACATCGAAACATTGGTCATCTTTTTCACTGCACGGAATCGCAACGGAATGTTATGCGTGAAATGGCAAACAAGACATCTAACGACTGCTTGTGGAGTATGGACTCGGTGGTAAAAGCCCCAGGAAGGTTCATGTGCTCACACAGAATCACGTGGTCGCCTTCTAGAGAGGTGCTTCTGTATGAGTGATCACCTTCTAGAGAGGTGCTTCTGTATGAGTTTGCCAAGGACCATTGCGATTGGGTAGGCCCACATTCAAAACACACGCAAAGCACACATTTGTCATGCATGAAACGTGCTGCGTCGGCTACGTTACGCGCTGGTTAGTATAACATCACCTTCAATATTCAACGACATAGCAATCGTTGACGTTTCGGTGAGTGGAAATTACCTTCAGGCCATTGAAACACCGGAGAACTCGGGAATGCAGGAAGAACACAATGACTTCATCGGTGATGAGCATCCCTCCAGTTCGACGAATGTTGATTTTTTTCCTGTTTCTCAAACATCCCCTTCTATATCTATGAGCTGTTTTTCTCTCTGGTGAGTCGAACGCCCTCCAGTCGGATACGCGCGCAAACCCGGAACACTGAAGAGGAGGAGCAAAAATGTAATTTATAATTCATAAATAGTATTCCCACATCCAATTAATATCGAAACAAGTTTCCGGAACGGTTCAATCATTCATTTTCTATGCGACTCTCGAGTGCTCGGGATGAACACGGGTAATTCTGTTCTCGATTTGCTGTCGTCGTCGTTGTTGTTTTGTGCATGGTTTTTGTTCCCGTTAGTGATACTCCCTTGCAACATGCTTGCGAGGATGTGAATTGGCAAAGACGTTCAATGAATACACCGATTCAGCAACATTAGCGAGAATTTCGATACTCTACTTTACTGGAAAATTGATACGACCTTCCAGTGATTAATTGTTTTTATTAGACGATGATTTAAAAACAGGTTTAACACGTTCGTCGCCCAATGCGGCGTTTCTGAGTTTCTCGCGGAGTCCATCTTGCGGATAAAATATCAAATGAAGAACAAACTAAGATATAACCCACTCATTTTTGTCTTTGGAACTCTATACATAAAAAATGTTTTTTTAGCCCCATTAGAAATCTTTTTTTTTTATTTTTGCATACCAAAGTCGCAATACAGTGAATTTACAAGGCAGAGGCGACTAATATTCTAATCAATTTTTTAGTCCTACCACTGTAGATGCTTTTCAACCAATCTAAATATAAAGTATTTGGTGTCCGTTCCTCATGATTTAACTCGAGAACGGATCAACGGATTTGAAAAGTCAGTAGCAGGTTTGATGCGTCTTAGTCTGCATCAGATTAATATGCCAAAACAGAAATTATATAAGGTACAACGGGGTAAGTTGAAACAATTTTTTCGGAGTTCAACTTGAAAGTTATATAGGAATTCACACTGGATGTTTCGAAAAATATGAACTTTTAGAATGTTTAGGGATCATATGAGCAATCCCAAATGAAATCGACAAATGACAAAACATTAGTATTTTTGATTCGAATGATTGTTTGCATTCCGTTTGGGTTGGAGGAAATATGTATTTTTTTTTTTTTTTATTTTTTCATATAAAATGGAAGTCACGTAGAAAATTTAGAAAACGAGTCCAAGATGGTAATACTATTTTAGACGAACTTTGTGAAAACCAAACGGAATACAAACTTTCATTCGAATCAAAAATACTTGTTTTAGAAAATTTGCATTTTTAGCACGATTTAATTTAGAATTGCTCAATACAAACAAATAATTTCTAAACCAACGGTAGTCCCAAGCCAACCTTGCGGTTATATCATAGATATAACCCACTAATTTTTTTTTTCGCAATAAAACGTGAAGGACGTTTGGATACATTGAACAAAATAACACAATAATGTAAAAATATAAGAACAGAATAGAACAATAGAATATTGTAATGAATAAGTTTCCCCCAAAGTATTGTTTTCTTTGTTTTATACAACTCCTGAAAATCTATTAAATTCTCAGTCTATTAAATACCGCCACTCTTTTTAATAATACATCAGTTATCTACAGTTACTTACAAAAAAGTTTGGTAGTAACAATGATAGCAATTCCTAGTACTGTAGTTTCAAAGAGAGAAGGAACAATTGACAAATCAGTAAACCATGAAAAACATTGGAGCTCTCATAACTGAAATACCGAATACTATTGCAAAGCATACACTGATTTACCAGTTCTTTAATTACCAAAATCTTTAGGTTTTCCATGCGGAAGTGATCCACAAACAAACAAAAAATTATCCAATAATTATGCTATCGGAGATGATGTAAGTAATGCCTTTAGTGTTCGGCAGACCTTGCCGAATAACCGAAAATAGTGGGAGCAAACGACGACAAAGGGAGATAACAGCAAAGTTTTTCCAGTACTCCTACTCAGGGAAGCGGGTAAAAAGTGCTGTGAAATTGTGTGTGAAGATTAAAATCAAAGCGGGGTTATTCTGGTGTTGTTAAACAAACCAACTTCCCTCCAACTCCAACAGTTGGATTCCGCCCGTCCCTGTTGGTGTTGGAGCTGGTCGTCATCACAAAAAAAATAAGTTCCTCCATTGTGTGTATGTCTGCAGATCCTGCTAAGAGCTTTGATTTTTTTTCGGTTTGATAACACTGAACACTACGCGTCTCCATCGTTGAAGGCTTCCGATGGAGACACTCTGTTTTTTTCGGGGACCATTCCGAACCCCAATTCGTCATCCGAATTAATACGCTAATGGCTCGCAGGTCGAACGCAGACAATGATGGGACCGAATTAATCACCATAATCACCGCTCAATCTTTATCATTTTCCCAGAAGTTATCCGACCCGCAGAGAAGAATAATTCAATCCCGGCTTAGCCAGCTCCGAAGTCCGAAAGAGGGAAAAGCTTCTTGCAATCGTCATTCCGACCATCGTTTTGCCTAAATACGGCGTAATAATAATGCTGAGTAGTATTCCTTTTTTTTTTGCTGCTACATCCAAAATGTAAATTGATTGCCGCAACATTTGTGCCGAGATGCGCGTCTCTTAAACCTAATAAAAATGATTATCCTGGGTCCCGTCTCCGGAAAGCGCACTCGGTCGTCTTGCTTTATTATTCGGCCACTTTTGATGTACTATCCGCTGTCTTTGTCATCACAGGTAGCGTAAAATAAGTCCGCTGATCAAGCTAAAAGGACTTGTCTCGGTTGGATGACTGATCCTGGCGGGGGACGGGGCAGGGGGACGAGAAAAGGCATTTGTTTATCATGCTTCGCTAACAGCATCGGGATGAATTTCAATTAGATGTATGAGAGTGAGCCCAATTTGCGAAAATTCACAAATTACTTCAAGTACCAGTCGGAGGTCATTGCTTGCTTCGAACGGACTTCGATTTCATTCATGACAATGAAAAAATATGCGAAACAAGACAGTGATGGACGCAACTATATCTTTTTTTCAAAGCGTAACTCATATAAAACTGATATTTCTGAGCTCCCACCACCCAAACCCTACTAGGGTCACCCTTTGAACTCATAATCCGAGAGCAATCCGAGAAGAAGAACCAGTGACAATAAATCACAATTCTTCTTCTTCAAACACCGACTGGCGACAGGAAAAACTACGAGCAGAGATGGTAGCGAGCGAAGCAGCAGAAAAAAGTCATTTCCATTTACAGCTTTAAGCTATTTAATGATATCAAAAAGCTGCTCCCCCTTATCTCCCGATGGCTGCCCTCGGGATCCCTCCGAAGGGGGCCAGGTTGGTTATTTTCTCTCCGCCAGCTTCCAGTATTAATACCAAAGTTGATTGTGTTTGCGGAACAAACCCAAACAGGAACTCGTCTTCTGCTATGTGCAGCCAGTCAGAGGATATAGCGCAGAAATGAGAGCAGCAGCAAAAAAATAAATAAAGTTGAATCCAACCGATGAAGGAGGTTTCAGTCCTCATACCGCGCCACAAACTCGAGTGCAGCAGCAGCAGCAGCGTGGATGCGTCAAAGAGGATTTACTCTGCGCCATATGGCACACACACCCGTCTGCGTCAGCTTGCAAGAAGTGGAACCTACCAGGACGACTACGATGATGATGATCTTCAAAGGGGTGCACAACATACTGCGAACCCATGGGCTCACACGCTTTTTCGACGGTTAACGACAAACGGCGGAATGGCATGCAAAAGACGATCCTCGTACTTCTTCCAGTAAGTCAAGCGCAGACTGTGTCATCGTGTCATGTCGGGTTGTTGGCAGCGTGTCTCGATTGTGCAACCATCTCAGTTTTACGGTGAATGTACGTACGGTGATCTATGACAATCTATCACAGATCCAGGACGGGGTTGTTTAAACGGAACTTTCGTGACACAGGGAAATCGATGGCGATCGATTGGTTTGGCTTCATTCAGTCAAATTTAACCTACTCTCAATGGTGGTGACATTGAACCAAAGAAATGCAATTTCCGTCCGCGAATATCAAAGTTAAATGAAATGTACCTGTTCGTTTTGAATGATTTTTAAAATATTATATTCGGTCCTTGTCCGGTTCACTCACAACAGAGATCTATATGACGTTTATAAGCACATTTATTATCGCTACGTTTTGTATAAAGTCACATACAATCACAATCCTACAATCATTTCATTTGATACCAATATTGAGGGGATTGCAAAAAATACATAGTCGACCACTTTGTACCGGCGAACTTTTCGAATTTATGTTGTTCATAATGTAGTGTATTCTCCAAGTCAAGTGTTAAAGGTATGTTCTAAATTTCAGATCAACCAGTGATCAAGAAAGGGACCAAAATTTATTTAATGTGGGACAACCCTACAAACACTTAAACATACATACAAACAGGGCAAGCTGAATGAAACCATTAAAAAGTAATTGTTTATTTGAGAACTGCGGCCATCTTGGATTTGGATTTTTCATGATCTACTGTGTTCTACCAGTCGAGCACTTTCATCTGATACCCATATTGATGGGGCCTTGAAAAAAAATGCGCCATTTTATGGTGTTGGCTATTTTGGATTTGCATTTTTCATAAATAACTGTATTCTACTAGTCAAGCCCTTTCATTTGATACCCATATTAATGCGGCCATTTTGGATTTGCATTTTTCATAAATAACTGTGTTCTACTAGTCAATCCCTTTCATTTGATATCCATATTGATGAGGTTCTGAGAGAATATGAGTTAACATTCCTCTTGAGACCACCTTGAATCGCCAACTCGACCGATTGCAGCAACATCAGCGGCAATTGGCGGAAACAATCATTTCATTGGAACCAGAACATCAACAAACAGCGCGATCATCATCCCACCAGTAAGACACATCATCGTTCGCTTTATCGCGAACCCAACTCCACACGCAGCGCGGACGCGATAGAAGAGAATGCAGAATCAGCATCAACGATAACGGGACACCGAGTGCACGCTTTCGATTCCCAGAAAATAGTATCTTTGTATAAACTAAGAAATCGGCAGGCCTCTGTATAAGGAAATGAAATAAAGT